>NW_028259156.1:1969696-2121212 GCF_977971745.1 Zootermopsis nevadensis | reverse complement strand
CCAAAGCCCTCCACCGGACCCTGTCCTGGGCCAACAAAATCCAGTTTCCTTCAACTCCTATCTCGGATAGATCCCGCCTGAGATTATCCTCCCATCTACGTCTAGGTCTCCCCAGCGGTCTCTTCCCTTCAGGTTTCCCAACCAGTACCCGGTGCACACCTCTTGTCCCATCCATGCGCGCTACATGTCCCGCCCATCTCACTCTTCTCGACTTAATCACCCTCACAATACTGGGGGAGCAGTACAGATTTTTAAGCTCGTCATTGTGCAGTTTTCTCCACGCCCCATCGTCTTCCCTCTTAGGCCCAAATATCCTCCTCAACACCCGATTCTCAAACACCTGCAATCTGTGTTCCTCCCTCTGAGTGAGAGACCATGTTTCGCACCCATACAAAACAACAGGCAAGATTATTGTTTTGTATACTTTAATTTTCAGGTTCTTAGAAATCAGACGGGAAGACAAAATATTTTGGACTGAGAAGTAGCAAGCATTTCCGGAATTTAGTCTCCTCCTAACTTCCTCACAAGTATCATTTTGATTTGTTATTGTTGTTCCCAAATATTTGAACTTTGTAACCCTTTCAAAGGATTTATTAGCTACCCTAAGATAATTTTGCCCGCCTGTCTTCTGATGACGAGATACTAACATGTACTTAGTTTTTTCTGAATTTACTTCCAGCCCCACTTGTCTACCAGCCTCTAGTAAAACTTCTGCGTTCCTCTTTATTGTATTTATATCGTCCCCCAATAAATTAACATCATCAGCATATGCCAATAGCTGATGTGTCCCGTTCAATTGCAAACCCTCCTGCCTACCTTGGACCTTCCTGATGGCGTATTCTAGCGCAAAGTTAAAGAGCAAGGGAGACAAAGCATCTCCTTGTTTTAGACCGTTCTTGATGAGGAATGTCTCAGATACATATTTACCTACTCGAATTTTGCTGCAGGTTTCATTTAAGCACATTTTTATTAGACCCACTAGCTTCTTTGGTATACCAAATTCAATAAGAATATTATATAGCACTTCTCTCTTCACAGAGTCATAGGCTTTTTTGAAATCTATAAATAACTGATGTACAGTCCCACCGAACTCCCATTTTTTCTCTAGTATCTGACGAATGCAAAAGATCTGATCAATCGTTGATCTGTTTCGTCTGAACCCACACTGATGATCCCCAATAGCTTCATTCGCATATGGGGTTAATCTTGCCAAAAGAATGTTGGATAGAATTTTGTATGAGGTTGATAGCAGCGATATTCCTCGGTAATTACCACACTCAGTCTTGTCCCCCTTCTTATAAATAGGAATAATTATGGATTCCTTCCATTGATGTGGCATCTCTTCCTTATCCCAAATTAACTGAATAAGCTTATGGATCCTCATATGCAACCCTTTGCCACCTGCTTTAATTAATTCGGCCGGAATCTGATCAATTCCTGGAGATTTATAACTTTTCAACTTCCCAATGGCTAGTTCCACTTCATCTAAGCTAGGTTCTGGCACCAACAGTTCAGCTGTATGCATTTTAATCTGTCTAATATCACCAGTATCATGAACATTTAAGAGCTCGCTAAAGAAATTTTTCCACCTATTCACAATTTTTATTGGATCTGCAAGCAAATTGCCACTATCATCCTTTACCAAATTAGTCTGGGGTTGATATCCTTTCTTAAAGTTATTAATGCCTCTGTACAGGTCTCTGATGTTTTTTTCCTTACTATTTGTCTCAAGTTCAGCAATTTTGCCCTTCAGGTATTCCCTTTTCTTAGTCCTAAAGGTTCTACTAGCCTCACGTCTCACGTTACATAGATTATCCGCATTTGTTTTGTTTGGGTTCTGCAACCATTGAAATTTTGTTTGCTTCCTTCGATCTATTAATTTTGAACATTCTTCATCAAACCACGGTTTATTTTGCTTTCTCCTGTAGTATCCTAGTTTCTCTTTTGCTGAAATTTTGATGCAGTTTCTGACATTTTCCCACTCCCTGTTGATGTCCACACTTTCATTATCCTCATTTGTCTCTAAAATTTGAAACCTATTCGAAATTTCAACTTGATATTGTTCCTTTGCCTCTCCCTCACTTAATTTTTTCAAATCAAATCTTTCTGTGTCAAAATTTTGTTTAGTTCGTCTACTTACTGAAAGCCGCTCCCTCACTTTTGCTACCACCAGATAATGATCAGTGTCGCAATCTGCTCCTCTGAATGATCTCACATCAATTACATTTGTCTGCCTTCTCTTATCTACTAAAACATGATCTATTTGATTGTGTGTTCTGCCATCTGGGGAAGTCCAAGTGTATTTATGAACATCACGGTGTGGAAATTTTGTACTTTTTACAATTAAATCTTTTGACGTAGCGAAGGTCACTGCTCTGACGCCATTATCATTACTAAGTGCATGGAGACTCTCGCTGCCTATTGTGGGTTTGAAGACATCCTCCCTCCCAATTTTTGCATTGAAATCTCCTAGCAGAATTTTCATGTGATACTTGCCAAATGTATCAAATACTGATTCCAATTCTTCATAAAAGCTATCCTTGATATCATCGCTTTTGTCTTCAGTTGGGGCATGAACATTAAGGACAATGATGTCGCACCAACGTCCTTCCAAAATTACGTAAGACAACCTGTCACTAACAAATTCTACTCTCTTAACTGCTGCCCTAATTCTGCTATGAACAAAAAAACCCGTCCCTAGCTGATGATTGTCATTCCCCTTTCCATAGAAAAATGTAAAATTGTCCACTGGGATCGTGCCCTCCCCCTCCCATCGCACTTCCTGCACTGCCACTAAGTCTAACTTATAATTCCCTAATTCCCTACACACTGATTTCAGTGCCCCAGCCCTATAGAGGCTCCTAATGTTCCAGGTACCAAATCTCATGTCCTTTTTCAATTGCCGTGGTCGTGCCAAAGAGTCCGTCCTGATCCGAGGCTTGGTTGATTTTTTCGTAACACATATTTTTTTTAAAGGTGAAAGGTTGTTAGCCCTACACCCAACCCCCAACCTGGAGGACCAGGGTATCACTCTTAGTCTAGCGCATCTCCTTAGACCTGTCCGGCTTGGGTGACCCTACCATGAGCCGAAGCTCAGGCCGGCATAGCCCTAAGGGTCATTTGAGCACGCAAGCCTCCTCACCCGGCAGATTGCCTTCGACAAGGTGGTGATACCTTCGAGAAAAAAAGCCTTTTATAGTGGATATTTTATAATATTGCAGATATTGGGTTCAAAATGGCTGAAGAAGGATAAAGAAATAAATGATTGTTGTTCTTGTAGAAGGAAGACCTGGTTTACGCTTAGATTATATACTTTATTTTCACTATCACCGATAATTCAGTGTTTTGTGCTTCGTATTGTAAGGAACAAAAGTGACCATTATTTGTCCTGTGAATAATTAACTCAGGTCGAGTGTTATCAGATTTTGAGGTCCAAATGAAGGAGAAAGGTTGCGAATAAGAACCAATAAGGAGGTAGAGAATGTATTAGAAGGGACAGATGTGAAATTTATAAAATATCTCGGATTGAGATGGTGTGGACATACTGAAAGGGTGAATAACTCAAAGAATCCCTGGAAACATGACAATTACATTGGAAGGATCAAAGAAAAGAGGTAGATCACACAAAAGATAGATAGATGAGGTTAAAGAGGATTTGAAGATTATGGAAACAAGAAATTGACCTTCAATGACTTAGGACCATCAATAATGGAGGAAAATTGTGCTGGAAGCCAAAGTCCTCGATAGACTAGTGCTTGAGAGAGGTCCTTGCTGTGTCCATCATGGAAGTGATGACTAAGCCACGATTACCAACCAACAAATGAAAAAGCTGACTAAGGGCGGTGTCCTGCGCAAGTGCAAGACATCGTCCCTTGCTAGGTTACACCATTCCTGCCTACGAAACGCATTGTTCCAGGAGTAGAGCTTAAGTAAGTGACGTGATGTGTGAGGAGGATGTGAGAGATGATCTCTATATGTTTAATGATGACTAATTGGCAGCAAGGTCTGTTCACATAAATCCTAAACCACGTGATCGGAACTGAATTGTTATTGGTGAGCTGGAACAGGAGTAAATGCTTGTTAAAAATTTTGTAGGTTAGTCCCTAAGTTTGATTGTTGTTTAATTTGCCCTTTCTGGTGTTAAGAATGGCTCTTATAAAAATGCAATTACAGGTAGGCCCCGCTTTACGACGGTTCATTTTACGCTGTTTCACTTCAATGCCCTTTTAAAATCTTTTTCTTCTTCCGTTTCTTGACCTTTACTTCGGTCTTCCAGTGCCTAATATTTTCTTCCATTCTTCTCTATTTTCCCATCCTTCCAGAGGTATTTTCCTTCATGATTCTTGTAATTCTGTCATTCCATCCTGGTCTCGGTCTTCCTTCTCTCTTTTGGTTGCAATTTCATAGTCTTCTTTGGTAACCTTTCCTCCTCCATCCTCTGCACTTGTCCGTACCAAATCAGTTGTCTTCTCTCTATCTCCTCTATTGTATCTCGATCCATCCTCATGATTTCTCTAATCCTTTCGTTCCTCACTCTCTCTCTTCTGGATATTCCAGCCGCCCTGGGTTCCAATTCCGAGGCTTATTTTTATTAGGCTTTTTTAGCATCGTGGTTTATTCCGACGGGCGAGGAGCTGGCCCACCGTGTCAACCACAAACCTGGAGGACCAGGTGATTTTTCCTCAGGGTGTCCTTCCCCTAACCTTTGAAGAACCAACTTCTATCACTACAAGGCAGCAGTGTCTGGTTTTGGTCTGCCCTGGGTATTGTTTTCTCCCGGTACCCTCCATTCCCCTATCCGCCACCGGGGGAGGCGCCCAATGGGAGACCAGCAACTCCTCACGAGCCTTTTAAAATAATATTGAAAAAATAAAATAAAAAACGCATATAAGAAGAAAATTTTAAAACGACAGCGTAAACGCAGTACAGGAAGTTGGCACCTAGGCGGCGCTAGTGTCGGTGTCAGTTGCTGTCTCCTCATCCGCCATTATAATTATTCCTCGATTTATGTCGCGTCAGCTAACGACCTTGAGGGGGCGGGGCCTACCTGTACTCTCGTTTCTTACAGTTTAGAGGACGGAGGACGCGCGTTTGAGGAAGTTGTGTTTCTCTGCGGTCCTTATTTCAGATTTGCGACGATTCAAAGAATTGTATCCTTTTCCAGGTGTGCTGGCGTGTCTGGATGGCTACATGAACATTGCTCTAGAGCAAACGGAGGAATATGTAAATGGGCAACTGAAAAACAAATATGGCGACGCGTTCATTCGAGGCAACAACGTCTTGTACATAAGCACGCAGAAGAGACGAGTTTGATGTTTTGTGAATGTTGAACACTTTCAGCTCCGTGTGACTGAAGTGACGGAAGATCGTAAGTGTTCTGTATCCCCAGTTAGAAAATAAATGTAATATTTTGAAATTTATTTTAAGTTTTGAAAGGTTACAACCCCTGCCGTTCAAACAGAACTTGGAAAAATTATTTATTTCGAATTTATGATTTACTTTCTGGAAAAATTTTAACAGCCTCGAGTAATTTTTATTTACAACCGTAAGTAATTCATAATTTGGGAAAAATGTTGAAATATAAAATGAATTTTTTTTCGAAATCTTTTAATAAACAGATTTTTGAAACTACGTGAATAAAAAAAAGGATGACCTTGAAGAGACCTTCGGAACATCGAGCCTCGAACTGGTCGACAAATGTCCTAACCTCTTCACTGCTAGATGATTTTGATGATGAATGATTAAACCAGGATTGTCAGGTGTTTATGAACTGTGTAGGGCAACAGCTGACCGTCGAGATTGATTTTACGAAGGAAGTAAAATAATGATCATTAATTTATTTTTTTAAATATTTGAAATACGAGATATTTACGTGGAACTGGTGGAAAAATGAAACACACAAATCTCGCAGATGAATTTTTGAAAATTAAATTTAAATGCGGATTTGACTCAATAATTGAAAATGCCTCGTTCTTTCTTGTAAGATGGTACTTCTCGTACTCGCAACGAAATCGTAAAGTCAGGGGTTTGCAATCTGTGGTTTGCTGATGTGTTTTGTGCAAAATGGCGTCGTACAACATGAATTTCCCATTTGCTGCTGTTCACGATTGATGAAGCATGGTTTTTACCTTAGTAGTTCTCTCAGTATGTAAAATTTAAAAATTTTGAGTAAAAAGTTGTCATTTCTGGACTCACGAACAGAAATGTCTTCCGTCAACTGTAAAAGTTGCTTTCGTGTTCTAGAATCACAAAGCAGGCAAATATGCATCCAATTTTTGATTACATCCACTTACAGAAAACTTCCTCGTAAGTTATAAGGGTCTATTTATATAGGAACGTAAAGATAACGACACGAGCCCTTGCCGATTTTTCTGAAAATATTAAATTAATTATTCAGTTTTGTCCGTCTAATCACAATATATTTAAAATTTACAAATAAGATAATTAAAATATCATTTTATGTTCCACATCGAATAATCGATTTACAACTTCAAAACAAAACAATACATTCGCTCCAATATGTGAAAATAATCTGGATATGAACATCTCCAAAAAGCTACACAACATAAATTGTAATTGAGTTTTAAGTTTGTCGATATAATTTTACACCTGAAGATGGTTCGATGAAACCGAAACATGTTGTAAAAATGTTCCAAATGTAAATCGATTATTCGATGTGGAACATAAAATGATATTTTAATTATCTTATTTGTAAATTTTAAATATAATTGTGATTAGACGGACAAAACCGAATAATTAATTTAATATTTGATTCGCAATATGACGCAATTATACTATCTTCTGAAAATATTATTCAACGTGTTTCAGTGGAACTGTTTATATCGACTCTGAGCTCGTCCGTTCCACGAACGAGTCTCGCCCAACTTACGTCTCCAACGATATTTTTCGTAAACAGTTCCATTGAAAGATGTTGAGTAATATTTTGTGAAAAATCGTCAAGGGCTCGTGTCGTGCTCGTGTCGTTATCTTTACGTTCCTGTATAAATAGACCTTAACACGTAAGCGCTGTGGATCTCGTCAGAGGTTATGGGATAAAATGTACAAACGTGGTAATAAGAGAATGAAATTGACGTGTTTCGTCGAGAAACACCATCAGATACAAATTCCAGGTTTACTTGTTTATTTCTTCAAATTTTCAGTTATTATTACCTTAAAACAAAGATAGGAATTTTTTTATCTTTTTTAATATTAACTCGGTTTTTTAAAAAAATGAAGTCTACTGGTAATGAAATTTAAATTTTTTATGCTAAATATTTATTTTCGTAAGGTGACGTAACTTGCAATTTAAATTGTGTCAGTGCCACGTGTTCGCCGTCTAGAGATTTTTTTAATGGATATTCCTCTTCGTAATATTTGCTGTTCATTTTCTATGTTTGTTTTTTCTCTCAGCTCTCTCTTTCGTCTTATTGTGTTCCGACGTTAAAAATTATGTTTCGAATTACTTAAGATTGCCGTCCTCTGGGTTGTTGCGTCGTGTAGTCTGGTAAAAGTTTACAGACGTTTCGGAGGTCCTTTTTGCTGCCGTGAAAACGTCAAATCCTAACTTGTTTTTCTCGTTGGTGTCACCAAAGCATTCAAAATCTGCTATGATCAGGACTGCGTTTTAAAAGTAACACCCTGTAGTACAGTATTTCTCGTTCGAAAACACAGCAGGGAATATTTATGTTTAAATCCTGCCTCTACGCGCTTTATAGAAAAAAAATTATTTTGTGATGCGCAATTTTCCATAATTAGTTCAAAATATTTAAGGAGGCCCCACAAAAGCCCACATTTTATTAAGTCTCCGTTTTTAATCTTTAAAAATTTTAGTTACGTTAATAATTAAATTTGGAGTTGTAATTCCCATAACATTTTTCAAGAATATGATGAAATGTTCTCTTTTGCGAACAAAAACGCCAGCTATCCGTATGCGATATTATTTATTTGTGACGTAGTCTGACGCAATACGTTTGTTTTTTGTTTTCAATTATTTTAAACCTCTGTCTTACGTACGTTGTGATATAAAAGCTGATTCACTTTCACGACAATTTAACGTGACACCCCCCACCAGATATCAAACACTCTCTCTCAAGTTTTCCGTAAATTGATTTCATTTTAGCTTGATTTGAGATTATTTCAAGGGTTGCTTTGTGCCTTGTTTATCAGTTGCTTGTTGTCCGACCTCATTTATACACCTTCAGCTTTCGTAAAATGATGGCGGTTTCAGAGGTGGGGTGGAGTGCGGGGGGGTTACTATTGGGAGCTGTCAGTTGCACCTGCAATGAGGTAATAATCACAGGAAATTGTTTGAGGGGCCCCCAAGCTTATTTCATTATTAGCTTGACGTTTGAGCAGAACGTGAATGTGTTTCTTATTCCAAAAACCACCGCGTAATTAACCGTCAAGCCCTTAGTTATATCGTTTAGCTCGGATTACCGGAACATTTTTCAATTAGGCTGTGCGGTGTACGCTTTCCACATGCTGAGTACATTCAATAATCAACAAGCTCGTTACAGATCCACGACCAATCAGAAACAGCCGGACCCCCCAAGTCGCGCGGTAATTGGCTTGAAGCATAACCGACAGCGTGTTTTGTGTGTTCTGATGATCTGGTTCTAGCGTTGCAGACGTCAAAGAATAGTGGTCCCTTCGCAGCCTCCGGAGGGGCGGATTCTAAAGGAGACGGTAGGCCTAATGATCAAACTGTAGTTTTTATAAGTATTAATAACGCCGAGGTAGAGAACGTAACTTAAGGCTCTTTTCTAGCTGTCATTGTATAAAACAGAAAATCGTAACTCGAAACTAAATCGATACATCGATTGATTCGATTATGTTCCCGCAAATCTCGAATGAAAAGAGTTCAGTTCGATCCCATTTTTTTGACATGTGCCACTAGGATTATCTAGCATTTATATGGAGTTATTTTATTAATTTTGAAACATAAATACGTAGACCAGATGGAAAGATGTTATTAAAATGCGTCATAGAGAAACATAAGCCCACTGTAATGCGAACAAGAGATGAAGATTTCTGTCTTCTGGGTTGTTGCGCTGTGTAGTCTGGTCGATGTTAACCAACGTTTCGGAGGTCATACTGCCTCCATCATCAGGGCGATGAGTATGAAGATTTCGAGAACCATCTCTGTCCTCATTTTCAAGGCTGTTGAATGATCCTTCAAACAAAATGAAACCGAACGTCAGGTCCGAGTGGTTAGCACTCCTGATTCGCATTCGGAAGGTCCTGGTTCAAATCTCGATCCAGACACCTGACCGAGGTCCTTCGTGGTTTTTGTTAGTTAACCCATGTAAATCCCGGAATTCCATGGCCTCTTCTTTCAAAATCCTTCCTTTCTGAAATTTAATTATTCTATGGAAAACTACAAATAAAATAAACAGGCTAATAAAATACGAAGTATAGCGTTGGATGATTATGAATGATAAATTAGGAAGAATGTGGAAATAACTTTAGGTAATTGCTGAATATGTACATGGAAAACTCTTAGCAGAATAGCCAATCGTCTTCTCACGTGCCAACGAGAATATGATAGTTTCTTCGTGTATGGATTACAAAGTAAACGTTTGGTAAACTATTTAATATGCTTTTACACAGTTTAACGTAATTAATTTTTAATTTGCCAAATATATTTCTACTAGAGCAGAGCTCTCCTTTCGGAGCTCTTCGGGGGGGTTGGTGAAGTTTTTAAAACGCACCCCCCCCCCCCCGAATAGGGGGTTAAAATACTTGATTCTTATCTCATCCAAAAGGAGAACGTAACTTTCTCGTTGTTAAATCAGAGTCTAAGGATGTAGCCAGGGAATATTCATCTGTTTTTGCGGAGTAAATTCGAAATACAGCGTCTTCTTGACACTGCGACAAACTGCTGGTCCTTAGCGCCGCCAACGGCAATCCAAGAAACTCTTTTAGTAGAAGCAATTGACAATCGCCAGTGCACAGCGCCGCTAGGCGGAGTCGAGCTGTCGTCACATCTCGCTGAGGAATCGGTCCTATAACTCGGGTCGTAGCTGACTTGAACGGCAAAGGGGTCCTGGAAAGAAGTGTTGTTTCTAAACTTAATGATCCATTAAACATCTCTTAACTGAAATGAAGGCTACTTAACGTTTACTTTAAAATTCAATACGTTCTTAGCGTTGTCAAGATTTCTTCTGTAACGTTTTCGAAAAAGCCTTTTTAAAATGTAATCTTGTTCATGGTATATCGTAACAAGTTCGGGCCAACGAATTCTCCAAATTATTACACACTTTGGATTTGAGGTGGTCTAGCGGTTAGAACGCTGGCCTTGTAATCATGGGGTCTCGGGTTCGATTCCCGGCGGTGCCCGAATTTATAACTTGTGTTGGGCAAGGCCGTGGTCTAGGCAACACGGAGTTTTCCTCCGTGGCATCCCAACAATTACTCCATTCACACACAGAAGAAGGCAATGGCAAACCACTTCTGGATCATCTGCCAAGAACGTATATGAACAGGTCCCAGTCCGAGAAAAGGATGGAAGGATCCTGTTCATATGGACCTGTCGTCAGACAGAACACTAAATAATAATAAGATGAGGTGGTCTAGCGGTTAGAACGCTGGCCTTGTAATCCTGGGGTCTCGGGTTCGATTGCCGGCGGTGCCCGAATTTATAACTTGTGTTGGGCAAGGCCGTGGTCTAGGCAACACGGAGTTTTCCTCCGTGGCATCCCAACAATTACTCCATTCACACACAGAAGAAGGCAATGGCAAACCACTTCTGGATCATCTGCCAAGAACGTATATGAACAGGTCCCAGTCCGAGAAAAGGATGGAAGGATCCTGTTCATATGGACCTGTCCTCAGACAGAACACTAAATAAATAATAATAAATAAAATACAATGGAAATTAACAAGCCTTGATAATAGCTTCGCCAGACGATAGAATATTGAATCATTTCAAGATACATTTATAAAGAAAATTTTGCGTTTATTACAGAGTTCAGGAAAAAGTTTTTGGACAGATTGAAACTTCCATATTCGAAAGTCAAATTCACTTGAACTGCGTAATGTGAAATCTCAGTAATCCCGATGCCTGTCGTATTGATTCTTCGTACTTCGCGTGCACATTTCCAGTGCAGCGGCCATTTGTATTTTTGAACGTCATACCGACTGTCTCTTACATCGTAGTAAGTCGTTGATATCATGTGGTGGCTTTCGGGTCAGAGGGTGCATTTTTGCCATGTGTGATGATTAGGTCCATAATAACGTATAATGTGGGATTTATCATTTCTTGCCTATAATATAAATTATGATTATTATAACCTAACTGTTAAAATATAGCGCATTGATACATTCAACTTTCGAGTGCTTAATTGTGGATCTGAGTTCCTGAAACGAACTTTAGGCTCTCAGGCCTTGATAACTGTTACTATTACACATTATTTATTTATGACTTTGAACGCCGTGTTTTATATAATCGGGTTAATTCTGACTACAGTCTGTCTTCAGTGCGAAGGTCAGCGAGAGAGAGTTTCGCAGAGGGGGAAATAGACTTAACCAAAAGCAGAGGCGACAGTGGAATCGCTGTTCACAGTTCACATATTTATTTGGGTTTTATTCGTTATTCACGCATTAGCGAAGTCTTCTTGATGGGTGACGATGAGACAGTTTGAGTGGACGAGGTTTTAGCTTTGTCGGGTTAGGTCGTCGTTGATCTCAGGGTATTTATTGGACGGGGTTTTAAAACAGCAGAAGGGAAGGTGTTTGTGTGGGGAAACTCATCTGTTGATGGTGTTGTTTACTGATGATAACACTGGTTCAACAATATTCATCGTGCCTTAAAATTACACCAATGCAAAGCCAAAATATTAAAAAGTAAAATGATATAATTTATTTAAAAATAGTATTAAAATATATTAAAATTGTCCGTCAATCACAATAAAGTAATATAAGATAATTAGATGGTTAAAATATTATCCTTTGTTCCGTATCGAGTACTCGATTTACATATGGAACATTCTCGACATGTTTCGGCTTTCATAGAGCCGTCATCAGGTGTATGTTATAAACTCTTAATTCAATTACTGATGATGGCTCTATGAAAGCCGAAATATGTCGAGAATGTTCCATATGTAAATCGAGTACTCGATACGGAACAAAGGATAATATTTTAACCATTTAATTATCTTATATTACTTTATTGTGATTGACGGACAATTTTAATATATTTTAATACTATTTTTAAATAAAATCACAATATGACGCACCTACAATATCATATAATTTATTGTTCTTTTATGACTGGCTAATCTTCATCGGATTAAATAGAACACGCCTTCATTTACGACGTGTTTTAATCCTTATTACAAAAGGAAATTGCATTCAGGAGAGCTTGATTTTTAATGATGAAAGTTGATAGCTGGTTTCTTAGTTATTTAAAAGCTAAAATTCAGAAACCGTAGACTCATGTATTCTAACTTTAGGTCTTTGTTAAATTAGGGGCTTCAAAATGAAAGTTTTAGCGCATAAACTATGTAATAGATGACGAAGACAAATAACTTTTCCCTATTTTAATTCGAAGTTATAAGATGATTATGTTGCGTCATATTGTGATGAATTATAATTGTTTAATTTTAACCGTCTAATCACAATAAAATATTTTATTAAATATTAAAATATTAACGAACATTTCGATAGAAAGAGCATCATTTTAACATATTTTAAATATTAAATGTTAATTGTAGTAATAATATTTTAATATTTAATAAAATATTTTATTGTGATTTATTTTTATTTATTTGTAGTGTTCTGTCTGAGGACAGGTCCATATGAACAGGATCCTTCCATCCTTTTCTTGGACTGGGACCTGTTCATATACGTTCTTGGCAGATGATCCAGAAGTGGTTTGCCATTGCCTTCTTCTGTGTGTGAATGGAGTAATTGTTGGGATGCCACTTAGAAACCGGGGAAGCCCCCGGAGGAAAACTCCGTGTTGCCTAGACCACGGCCTTGCCCAACACAAGTTATAAATTCGGGCACCGCCGGGAATCGAACCCGAGACCCCAGGATTACAAGGCCAGCGTTCTAACCGCTAGACCACCTCATCTTATTATTATTTAGTGTTCTGCCTGACGACAGGTCCATATGAACAGGATCCTTCCATCCTTTTCTCGGACTGGGACCTGTTCATATACGTTCTTGGCAGATGATCCAGAAGTGGTTTGCCATTGCCTTCTTCTGTGTGTGAATGGAGTAATTGTTGGGATGCCACGGAGGAAAACTCCGTGTTGCCTAGACCATGGCCTTGCCCAACACAAGTTATAAATTCGGGCACCGCCGGGAATCGAACCCGAGACCCCAGGATTACAAGGCCAGCGTTCTAACCGCTAGACCACCGTGGCGGTATTTATTGTGATTAGACGGTTAAAATTAAACAATCGAAGTTATAAATAAAATGTCAACTGGACTGTATTAAAATGTACAATTTGTTCGAGTGGTCGAACGCAGAAGAAAAAAACTTGAATATTTTCTGCGTTCCCCAAAAGAGCGGCGAAGAATGTGTGTAGTCGTCTCGGTATAATAATGAAGGAAAGCTGAGTACAATTATCAAGCCTTTTTCATCTCATTTTTCTCTCTCTCGTGCTTTCAGCCTTTGTGTGTCAATGGACAAGCTTAATGCTCTCCCAATACGACCAATTTGCTCCAAAGTGTTGTCAATATATAGTAGAGTATAGTGAATATAGAGGAACACTTTTGGATCTGGGAAATTGTTCGGAACGGAGGCAGGCGTGCTGCCGGAAGGAGTAGGGAGAATGGGGTCTTCGGTGCGCTCTTGATGGGGAACAATTACAGGCTTTGTGCAATAAAAGACTCTGTCCCCGAGAATCAGCAGGCACGTCTTGAATGGATTCGTTTCCTGTAATATTATGCCTCGTTGCTATGCATCGATTCACGTCATCAAAGTCTCTCTCTTTTTTTTTTCTCTCGTTGTTGTGGCTTTTGTTTGACGAACGAGGACACTGAGACTGTCATTTCCTTAACCCGAGTTCTGTCCTACGACCTCGCTCTGTGAAAAAAAAAAAAACAGCTTTATGGTACATAATTATGCACTGATGGAGAAAACTGCATAATTAGAAGCTTCATAATTACTAGGTATTATTAAGATTATTAAAAGAAAGGGAATTAGATGGGTTTGGCATGTAGCAGACATTGAGGTAGATGAATAATTATTACAAATATTAGCCCATACGCGTGACAAAATTGTGACGCTGTAAGGATAATATTAAAATGCATCTTACAGACACTGTGTAAGATGGTGTGGTCTGGATTCGTTTGAGTATTGAATACGGTAATGAAATTTCGCGTTAATAAAAGGTTAGTAGTCATGTTTCTTGAGCAGCTGAGCCAATATTAACTTCTCAAGACGTAATCTTGTTGACAAGATGTATGACTGTCAGCTTACAAGAAGGACTCATCCTTTATGAAATTAGTTACTACCAACAGCGTAGACCTATTTAGAAACAGGCAAGAACAGTTTTAGGGCTTGAAATTATAGGCGTATTTACATACTTAATGATTTTTTCTAAAATGTCTGAATTTATTATCAATGATCTTTTTTTTTCATTTATTTAAAGACAAGATTAGTAATTCTAAGCATGGCTTCCGAGAGCAGTGTTCTACTTTCACCAGTTTGATTGCTGTATATAAATCTGTTTACTGAAGCACAAACCGACTGTTTATTTTAAGTACCCGTATTTATTGTTATTCATATATTTCTCATATATCTGTATATAAGAAATGAAATTACATTCCTCTATCTTAAAAATATTATGTAGTTTTTCAAGGGATCTGTCTCCATCATTAGGGCGATGACGTTGGAGGTAGTCAGCACCTCTGAAACGTCGGTCAGTATCTACCATACCACGCCCCGCAAAATTCCAGAAGACATCCATCTTGAATTTGCACTACAAGTCAGATAGCTTGTAAAAATTTTCTGTCGGGAGCATTAACCTCTTTAAGCATTTGCATTTTGGGGGGTGTTTATCGTTCAATTCTGCATTTAAAAGTGTAATTATGTCACTAAATAACAAATTGAACGATCTCATATCTTGATGGTCATAGAACTTCTTCCCACATCTCCTCGGAATTTTTTTTAATTTTCGGAAATCAGTCCTGTTTGCTAGGCTTAATTTTGAACTCTTGTCCAGACAATTTATCACAGATATTTGTCCATTAGATTGTCTTCTGTTCGTCTTTCTGTGAAAAGGAGATTCAGCGTAATTGAAAATGTCGACCGTGTTCGTATAGTGAGGAGCACAGTTTGTTCGAAATAATCGCCATTCGATTGTAGAGCTTAAAATTAAGTGTCGGTAAAACTTTGCTATTTAAAATGGTGAATATAATCATTTTTGACCTGCGGTGGACATAACCATTACAGCGTGGTCCTTGTGGCCTCGGTTGGCACGGTCTCACGGTCGTATCCCGCCTATGTTATTAATGATTGTGTGCGTTTTTCAATACCGCCAATCACCTTGTCCATCGCTACATCCAACCCAGTCTAATTGATCTGCAAGGATTTTTTTTTACTGATTCGTAATGATGTAAAAGTAATTTTTTGTTGAGTCGTGTTACGTTAGATCAGTTAAGACATGTCAGTGTAGGTTAGGTTATGTTACGTTCCTTTAGGTTAAGTAAATTTAGGATATTTTAAGTTAGGTTAGGTTGTTAGCTTGGATAAGTTTAATTTCGTTTAAAAATGTCTAAAATTGAATTTTGAATGTTGGCATTTCGAATATGGATTATGAGTCTTTTTAATTTTGGATTTTGAAATTCCAAAAAGTCTTGAAACTTTAATATAATGGATGAAATCAAATTTTGAAAATTTCAGATATTAACATTTTTTTTTAAATTTTTAGTTTTTTTCTTTCAAATTTGTAATTTTGAGTAATTTTAAGTTTTGAAGATGTTGAGGACATGACAAGTTTATAATCTGAAAAAATATATGAAAGTCTGATAATGTAATTGGATGCAAATACCTCCTGAGAAATGCCAGTGTATTCAGGTACGAAACACCCTTTCATGGCTTGTTAGATATTTTTTAGCCAACCTGAGCTTTAAGATTACCACGATGTAGCAAACGTCAGGCATGAAACCGTCCTCTGACTGGTCACATGGGCCTTATCGCGATGGAATTGTGGAAGAGACGTGAAGGCCCCAAATGTGCTGTAGCCCATGGAGACATGATGGCGGTATAACCCATCATGATTGAAGTCCAGGGGTGTCTAAGACCAGCAACAGTTTTTGAAAGCTCAGGTCGGCTAGACCAGTGGTATTCAACCTTTTTTTGTTCGCGTACCCCCAGATATAATTTCTCTTCAACTTTGTACCCCCAAAGTTGTTGGTGTATAATTCAAGTTATACGTAGTATATAATCTACATCTAAAATAAATTAAATAAATTACATTACTGATTATTCAGTGTTTATCATAAAATAATATATTTTTTTTTAAAATTTCTCGTACCCCCTAAGATGTCTTCGCGTACCCCCAGATATAATTTCTCTTCAACTTTGTACCCCCAAAATTGTCGGTATATAATTCAAGTTATATATAGTATATAATCTACATCTAAAATAAATTAAATAAATTACATTACTTATTATTCAGTGTTTATCATAAAATAATATATTTTTTTTAAAAATATCACGTACCCCTAAGATGTCTTCGCGTACCCCCGGTTGAATACCACTGGGCTAGACAATGGAGAGACATGCCAGTGGGACAGGGGTCTAGGGTCCAAGAAACGAGTATACTGACGATAGATCTGGGTGTTAAAGCCCCAAGGATTCAAAGATCATTTGGAAGCAAATGATAGGAATTATCTGCAGGTGTTCCCTGGCGCCATAATCATATCTCATTGTGGCACTAAGTGAAAACTCTTGTATTTTAGCGGCGTTTGGTACTCCCGGAAGTACATTCACCACGCCACTGCTGATTGGAACGCGGTCACTGGTACAAGTAGTAGAAACCAGATAGCACTGCAGTCGTGCATATGGCGTCTGTGCTGGCAGGCTGAAAGAACGTATTCAGCGGTTTGGAAGTTATGCCCAAGGTATTTTAAATATATTTACATATATTTTCGTCCAGTTAAATAAATAAGCTACAAGACTGCAGTTTCTTACGTTATGGCGCAGAACGGCTTTAGTGAAAGGTCTGTCATTGTCCTTCGGGAGGGATTGTCGATGTTTCTCGGGTTAGATGCCGCGTGTATTTGGTTGAATGTATCCAATTTGACACCAGCAAATATAATATAGTCTTAAATAATTATGTATCTGAGGGTATCTCCGTGTAAAATCGAATTACCGATCGTCATGGTGGAGTTGTTAACCCGATTATGATAATATTTTCTTAACTTATCCACTAATTAACTTCAGCTTCTAGAAAGGCCTCTTTCAAGTCGCTCAAAGCTTGTTATTATTATAAAATAATGAGTTCTTACAGTAACTTGGCTTACGTTTAGCGAACTTCTGAATGTTGTTTTGTGAAAAGCTGGCTTCGAGGTTAGCCTAACTGGAGCTTACAAAAAACGTTCGAATTAACCTCAGTGTCTGTCCTCAAGTCTCCTGACGTGACTCCTTCAACCTCCAAATAATTCTATTTGCTTCATTTCCCTCGTCCTTCTGACATTTCCGGAAAACTTTTAGAAAATTGTCAAAAGGAAAGGAAACTGAGAAACAATCGAGAAAGATTTGATAAAACCTAGAATTATTTATTAAAAATGGGAATTTAAGGTGTCACAAGTTATAAATCCGACTGTTCGTACTTGAAACCTGATGGAGGCTTTAATGTGGTGGAAATTATTGCCAAATTTAAATGGCAGACGGCTGGTTCAAGTGTTCAGAATGTAATAAAAGGTTCCGTAAACGCTGTTCTAAGCAGGCCTACATTTTTGAGGGCGAATTTTTTTTAAAAAAAAATCCCCTCTAATTTCAGAAAAATCTTAGAAAATAAAGGCTTTTACGTAGGGAGACTTTCCTGATCGCTGGGGTCGGAAGAGATGTGCCATGTCGGGTTTAAAGTTTAAATAACATTTCGGGGTGTCATAAAATTTTGTAGAACTTAAATATATTTTTGTTCTGAAGATTTTTAACATAATGTGCCGCTTTTAAAAACTGTGGTAATCTCTCCCGATAAAAAACACCAACTCGATTTTAATTTAGATATTAAAAACATCGAATATATCGTATTTGTAAACTGTACATACTTGAAATTCCCACCCTTACCCTAAAAGAAACACGTAGTCTATACAAACTCTGCCTTTCCAGAGCGTTTAATTCACTGCCAACCGCTTGACTTGACACAAAAGATCAACACGTCATTAAACAGAAGAAATGGTCTTGTACGACTGGTGAAAGGGTTCATCTGCATTTAATCTGAGGCCGATACCTCCACAAGTAACCAATTTATCTGCTAAGCGGATAACGCGCCCAGCATTTCAACTGTTATCGACTTCTTGTTGTATTTGCCTTCTCCTTGGGTGAGTCCAATTTTCTAGCGAATAAAAGACGAAGAAGTTAATAAACGTGGTAGATGAAAAATACACGCGGCTGGAGTTGAGCTTTGATTAAAGTAGTTACAAACAGTGGAGACTCCATTGTAAACACAGGAGCGAATTCAATAAGTGAACCAGCTACCGGGGGATAGGGGGCGAAGTGCGCAGACTTCGACTGCGAAGCCAGAGCCCACCTACACGTACTCCACCTCGCATTCGTTACACACAAAATCTCTCGTTTAATTTGTATTTAATTATCAAAGCTTTTGCATTCTTCAGCAAATGTTTTTGACGTGATGAGTTGGGCATACAGCATGCATGAGATAGATGAGAAATACGTGAAAGATTTTGGTTGGGAAGTATAAAGAGACGAGGGCATTTTGAAGAAGTAGGAGTGTGTGGGATGATAATATTAAAATGGGTCTCATTGATATTCGAGTGGTAGAGTAACTAGCCGTTGGGTGAGTATTTCGTCAGCGGCTATCAGCTTCTGAAGAATGTTCCATGGAGATAGTTATGTATGACGAATAAAATATTTAAAATAATATGACGGTGCATGAAGAGATATGAGGATAATATCCTTAAAATTATACGTCTGTTATTGTTAGCCCATATTTTCCGTGTTTTTTTCGTATTTTGATACTTAGATTTTATAAGGTAGAATATTTGCGTCATATTGTGAATTAGGTTAATATTTTAATATTTTCCGTCAAATCACAATTTTAATAAGATAATAAAATATTTAAAATATCATTTCACGTTCCGCATCGAATGATCGATTTACAAATTGGAACGTCTCTTACGACATGTTTCGGTTATATTTAACCGTCCTCAGGTATAAATTAGATTGGTAAAATTTAAAACTCGAATTACAATCATTTACGCACGCCATATAAAAAACAATACCTTCGTTCTAATATATAAGAGTAATCTGATAAGAACATTTCAATAAACTGCATAACATTGTAAATGATTTTAATTCGAGTTTTAAATTTACCAATCTAATTTATACCTGAGGACGGTTAAATATAACCGAAACATGTCGTAAGAGACGTTCCAATTTGTAAATCGATCATTCGATGCGGAACGTGAAATGATATTTTAAATATTTTATATTTTATTATCTTATTAAAATTGTGATTTGACGGAAAATATTAAAGTATTAACTTAGATTTTAGTTGGACCTGTCTGTGTGATCCTTCCAGAGTTTATGGTCGACGTTTAAAAGGGTTTCGGGTTTAATTAATCGTCATTGCACAATACCATAAGATAATCGGGAACAGCTTCATTACTGCCATGAATAAATCAAATTTGTCAACACAGTAATTACCGTCACCCGAGGATGAAAGTAGCATATCCCCCATCACCCCTCAACACGTAGAGTCCAACACAAGAAGGAGATTAAAAGGTAAGGTTAGGATTGGAATATTTTTTATTGATAACAGAAAACACTTCTTAGGCCTCTCCATGCAGAAGTTCGACGTCAAAAGGTGATATGTGTTTCAGTTATAGCCAATTTGCGCCGAGTGAGCGTAGTTTAACGACGGATTCACTAGGGTTTTTCACCAAGAACATCCAACATGCAATAGCCACGATCTACGTCCACAAACGACGTAAACCTTTCTAGAAACTGTAGTGTAAATATTGCGGTAACAGCTGATAGACTTTGCGTTAATGTAGCTCGTCCTTTGGTGCAATCGTGCAGTATAGCAACCATGTTTATGCCATAATCTTGTAATCCTGGGGTCTCGGGTTCGATTGCCGGCGGTGCCCGAATTTATAACTTGTGTTGGGCAAGGCCGTGGTCTAGGCAACACGGAGTTTTCCTCCGTGGCATCCCAACAATTACTCCATTCACACACAGAAGAAGGCAATGGCAAACCACTTCTGGATCATCTGCCAAGAACGTATATGAACAGGTCCCAGTCCGAGAAAAGGATGGAAGGATCCTGTTCATATGGACCTGTCGTCAGACAGAACACTAAATAATAAATAAATAAATAATGGACTACAACTGGACCACACTCGCATGATTCCTCTCGTGTTTGGGCGAGCGTTATGTATGCTCTCCACCCTAATGTCTTTACCTCCCTTTTCGATTTCGATATTCTCCTCAATACCCTGTTATAAAATGCCCTAAATCTATTCTACGTTATTCCCGAAATATGACAGACAACGAACATAGAAAATAAGATGTACAATTATAGTTTTTATAATTTAATCTTTACGTTTTGGGAATGAGGAAAGGTTCTGAAGTTAAATGTACAAAGTATTATCTGAATTATATTTGCTTTTAATTTCTTCGATAATTTTGTAATGTGACCTGTGAACTGTGAAGCTTTACTTACGACGAACGAAAGGATTTATTGTATTGCGACGTGCGAGTAATGAATCAGTCGTAATCAAGAAGCTATAGAGGATTTAATCCGTATATCATTATAGAATATAATAGAATAGGTACTGTAATATGTTACGAGTTGTACTGAAAATTCTTGCGAAAATTAACGCGTTCAAAGCATAATCATTCGACCGGAAAGAAGAATGTCGAAAGGCAGAACACGCCTCGCATCAACTCTTTTGTTACATTGTCTCTGCCCCTCATTACCCTACGTAATTGAGTTTATCGTACACTGCTACAGTTATTAAATATTTAATAAAGCAGATACGAATGTTTTAAATTTAATTCTCTTTTGCAAATATTCTTCCGTCTTCTAAGCCAGAAGTACAGAGGATTAAAGAGAATTACGTAATTAAATTCATGAATTGTGCTAACTTCTTACGATAGATTCGTCTACACTTCAGTCAGTTAAAACAATTTTGTGCCTGACGGCTAAAAATAAAATTGAAATGAAAACAATTTAAATAGATTATATTTAACCCTTTGAAGCCGAAGGTCGTCTGAATATTATTTATGAATTCAGTCCGTACCGCGAAGAAAACACTACACCTCACCATTACGAAAATCAGCTGGTTAACCCTTTGAAGCCGAAGCTCGTCTTCATAATATTTACGAATCCAGACCGTACCGCGAAGAAAACACTTCACTTAACCATTAGAAGTCGAATCAGGCGGTACCACATAAGATTTAACAAAAGAACATCCCGGTCAAACCCTTAAGTAGCTATAAATCTTGTTAACCTGTAAAATGACTCACTAACTTCAGTCCGTAATGTGTCGACAACTGATAGCCTTCGGATATCGTCTTTGTGAACAGGAGAGGTTTTATTTTTAAGGAAGAATTTTAATGTATTTCTTAAAAAAATTCACATATCATAGTTTTTTTTACAATACCTGCAGAATGAAAACTTCGTTTCGTTCACTTATCTGAACTCTCCTGCCACTTTTCTCACCAAAGTGTGAACCGTGGTCCATTTGATCCATCTTGACAGTGTTATGGGAAATGCGTACAAAGTTTTTGTTGGAAATCCTGGCGTGACGAGAGAATTCGGAAAACCTAACATACATATATAACCATATATAATACACGTAACACGTATTAAAAACAAAATGTATTTCGAAAATACCTTCTGCGCTAATGTACCTCAGGGGCGAGGTTTGCCTCAGGCACATAGAAGTAAATACCCTGTAAAATGGTGAATAGATGGGATAATAATAATAATAACAACTTGAATGAATGGAATAAAAATTTTACATTTTTAATTTTACATGCATTTAGACTTTATAAGTAATAAGAAATTAATACTGTTCATACAAGTAATTTGTATGAACGTGTCAGTAAATGTGAGTTTAAACAAAATTAAAATTTCATTATGTACCTTTCGCTGATAAAATATTCCTTCGTATTATTTGTTCGAAGAACGCGTTCATTTGTCATTTTAACGGCTGATTCTAGCCGTGTTAATCTAATAATTTGCATTGGTCTCCTTTCGTATAGCTTGTCACTGTGTTTATAATGTTGCCATCTTCTAGAAAGCAATTTATCAGACACGCGAGCACTAACATTCCCTGATACTAACGCAGATTCACTTTTGCTTGCCAAGGAATTCGTGTAAAATTAATTTGCGTCTTTAAATATCAAGGTATTCGCCTGGACTAAGATTATTGAAAAATGAAGCATTTTGAGGAGGGGGTCGACTGGGATTGTGCCTTCTGGAACATTTGTCAGTGATGAACACGTCGAGTCTTGGCATTCTGAACACTTTGTATACCAAGGAGAAGACAAATCTGTGGCTTTGCGTCGGTGTCTGGTGTCCCATACCATCAGTAACTCCAGTATGACCAACTGAACAAGAAACCATACCGTCGTCGTAGCTGACGAACGCAACTTGTATTTTTTTTCAACAAAAGTTATTTAGTTATTATAATTTGTTGCTTCGCTTGAGGTTCTATCCCGGAATTTGCATGGAAGGACTGAATAAAACCACGAAAAACCTGAGTCTCCGGGCTTAGATTTGAACCAGCGACCTCCCGACAAACACGTTAAATAACTTAAAAGTATTAGTAAATATTTAAAGGAATATGAAATTCGTAATTCAAAGGCAAAATATGGATTTTGGAGTTGGAATCGTTTCTTCTTTTGTGACTTTGTCGCAAATTATCGCTCATGCTTACGAAAGTTATATTACGCTTGGACATGACGTAAAATAAATATATTTTTCAAGGTTTTCCTCCGGCATCAAGAGTTTTATCCGTGTCTCCCGTTTGACTTGAGTCGAATTTCGGTTAATTTTAAAGAGTGTATTTTAGAGGCTATAATTGACTCATAATTTGAAAATGTTTAAAAATTAAAATATCTGGGAATAACAATAACAAATATAATTGAGTTCCATGATGAAATTAAGAGTAGAATACATTCGGGGAAAACGTGTTTCTGTCTAATTCAAAAGCTGTTATAATCTCGTTTACTATCCAGTCACTGAAAATTACGATATATAAAACAATAATTTTGCCTTTTGTCTTGTATGGTTGTGAAACTTGGTCTCTTACTTTGAAGGAAGAACGTAGATTAGAAGAGTTTGTAAACAAGGCGCACACGAAGATATTTGGTCCTAGGATGGATGAGATAAATGGGGAATTTGGAATATTTCATAACGTGGATTGTACGGATCACCTATCATAGTGAGGATAATGAAATCTAGGAGGCTCCGATGGGCTGGACATGTAGCACGAATTGGGTTTGAGATGAAAGGGGTTCATACAGAATTTTGGTGAAAAATCCTTATGGGAAACGACAACTGGGCAGACCAAGAAGGAGATGGAAGGATAACATTAGGATGGATCTTATGGCGGTGGGCTGTGAGGATGGAGTTGGCTGAGGATCGTGTTCGGTGGCGGGCTCTGCTACCAGGGAGTTAGTGTGTGTTTATTTTGTATTCATTTGAACATTTTCGTACAATTTCATGTCTTCTGCATGTTATTTTTAATTTTAACTTGTAATTCGTATTATTCTATTTATTTTGTTGGGTGTATTCCATGATTTATAATTATTAAATAAATTCCAGAATATTCTACTTCTGCTCGTTGCAAACGTCAATTTTCTTGATTTTAATGTATCGCTTCTGAAACGTCTGTCATTCAAACAAGGAAAGCTGTATTCGGTCGCTTATTAAATGTTCCTTGCGCTTGAAATAAAAATTGTCGTGTTTTGTTTTCTTACGTGATCACTAAGAAGTTAGGTTAGGTTAGGCGAGATAATTTTACAACATTACAGGCAGACGAAAATGCACGTAGACCTCGGAGACCCATGGAAATGTTTTCGTTCATAAGAAACTGTAATCTAGACGCACTGGTCCCTAGTGTCGCCATTAACAAAAGTGAATTCGATGAAGTTATAATGGATAAAGACCCAGAGCTCTGGAAGACACAAAGTCATGCAACGGGGTTAATCGTAGCAACACCGTACCGGGACTGATTCACTAGCGAACTCTGTCGCTTGGGAGGAGAAACTATGCGTATCCGGTAGCAGCTACTTAGCGCTAATGCACATTTAATTTGACAGAAATTGGCTAATTCCTATTCATTTTGTGCAATCTCGAGGAGTGAATTCCCTCGTAATATTCGAGCCGCCCGTATACATCGTCAGTGTGTAATAACGCTCCTGAATGTCAGACTTATATAATGGGGCTCGCTGAATCGCTGACGGCAAAGAGGCGTGCGGGGGCAGGTGGGGGTGGGGGAGGGGGAGGGGGAGGAGAGGGTTTTAAATGCCTTGCCTCTCTTACCAAATACAATAGATAAGCCTTCGAATTAAAGTCAGAATTTTAGTGGAATCTGCCCGAAATTGGAATCGACGGTACGCGATGGGGAAGGGGGGGGACAACTTGTTTGGGGGGGGGAAGGGGGGTTTTGGGTGGGGGGGAAGGGGGCGAAAATTCATTTCATTTCATGTCGACTGACTCTCTCAGCGTGTGGGGAACGTTGGGAGTAGAGTGGCGTTATCCAAATCTGTAATATTAGTCTCCGTTGAGAACTCTACCCATCAAAAGCTCTTTCTTGTGAACAGCTGAAATTGAAATCCAACGTGCTTTGAAGGGGGTAATTTTGAACTAACCCGATTCTTAGCGGGTGCTTGAGCAAAAGTTCTTTTTCTGTGTAAGCGTCAGCCATATTATAATCTGTCCTTGTGCACGCGAGAGTGAGGAAATGTTGAATCAATCTGTTGAGGATTGCAGGAGAGCGTCTCTCTATAGGATGCATTGAACAGACCCCCGGGCAACGTGCAGCCCGCCTCAAGAAACGAGACTGCGACCACCGAGACTCGCAGTAGTCTTTTGCAAAGACGGGAAATACGAACAACTTTTGTCGCTAAGAACTGTTCGTCTGTTTATCAAAACAAATCACAAGCCATATTTTATTTTGTTTATAATTATATACTTATCGTTTTCGTCACACATAATACGTGGCTACATTTAATTTATTTATGTTATAATCTTTTACTCCACGGTAATCGGTTTGATGATCATGGTTTTAAACCGAATTTAATTCAAATATGAATTACGTAGATTCCTTTCTGACAATTTGATACCGGAACCCCCCAGATTCCTCCGAAACGTCGGTAATCTCTTATAGGACTACATGATGTTATAACCTTCTGTATTGGGATTTGAACTCAGAACCGCAAACTCCTCAACTCTCATATAGTCTAATTATTATTCTTAGTAATATGAATTAAACTGGTGTTCATTGCCATTACATGCGTTTGTACTAATAATTTTTAATTTATTACTAAGCTAAAATATGTTAAGTATCCAATAAGATAAAGTAATTATATCATTAATTAAAATTCCAATAAATTTAAAGACCCATAGACGTTGTTATTTTGTAATAAGTTAAATGGATTAACCTCGGTCCTGGTTCATTAACCCGGTTCACATTCCTTAATAACCTTGCACGGTATGCAAAGTTTTAAGCTTAATTACCTTCATGAAGCAGAATTCTACTTGAGAAACTCTGATATTCAAGAAATATCCCGTGTTCTACGGAACTCGGAGGTTCATTACCATGTCCTCTAGACTCTAGACTCTAGAGTCTAGAGCCCGCCACATGTCCCGAGCCAGATGAATTTTTTCCACGCAATCCAATCATATTTTGCTAAGATACATTTTAGAATTATCCTCCCATATTACGCTTAGATTTTTCGAGAAGTTTCTTCTCTTCAAAATTTTAAACCGAAATTTCTCATCTTTACCACGCGCACTACATTCCCTGTCCATCTAGTCCTCCTTGATTTGGTTAAAAGTTTGAATTATGAACCCCTTCATCACAGGGACCAGGTTTTACAACCATGTTAAAAAAGATCTAAAATTATTTTAATGTTAACATTCCACGAATTCAGTTTTCTCTAAGTCTCCTCGTGAATGCAATTATGACTTATACAAAAAAATTCGCCACATTTTGAAAGCTAACTTCTTAAGGTAGTATATTTGCGTCATATTGTGAATTAAGTTGATATTTTAATATTTTCCGTCAAATCACAATTTTTAATAAGATAATAAAATATTTAAAAATATCATTTCACGTTCCGCATCGAATGATCTATTTACAAATTGGAACGTCTCAATTTGTAAATCGATCATTCGATGCCGAACGTGAAATGATATTTTTAAATATTTTATATTTTATTATCTTATTAAAAAATTGTGATTTGACGGAAAATATTAAAATATTAATATAGTTAACTTCTTGTCACAATTTTCATTTCTAATGGCAGTAACTTTACAAACACCTGATCACCTGTGACAATAACGTAATAAAATAAGAAATTTTCCCACAATTCTCTTAATTATTCGTACTAAAATTTCCATGGAGAAGAATCGATATTGGAAAGCAAATATTTGCTTAGATAGTCAATAAATTCCCCGTCTTCTGACTCACCATTGTGAAAACCTTAATTATTGAAGTAATTTTAATTTTAACCTTAAGAAAGTCTATCAAATGGTTTAACCATTCTACCTATTAATGTTCTATTATCATATCCACATCAGCTTCAATAGTATCCTATAGTACGTAACCACCTGAAAAAGACTCCATTAGGATCGAAACATGTGGTTTGATTAACAAATGAATTAAACTAAAATATTTCTGTGGACGTACCTCTTCTGTTATTGTTTAATGATGTATAGAAGTCACCAAATTCGTCCTAGTCACAGCACTGATTGCATGTTTCTGTTAGTGGACTGGGACTGGAATCTGTTGTTTATTTATTTAATTATTTTTATCTTACGACATTGTCAATTGCTAAGACTTTATAGTGTCTGATGATAAGATGATTAGCGAATAATGAACTGGAAAGGATTTGGAAGGAACGGTCGTGGAATTTTTCTGGAGAGACTGAGGAAAACTATGACAGGATAGCCGATATGGGGGCCGGATTTGAACCCAGGACCTCCCACATGCGAAGCAGGAGTGCAAATCACTAGACTTAAACATTCCGTGACTGAAGCATAGAAAGTTAAACTTAGGGGTGGGGATAGAATTGTAATATTGGGTTTTATCTGTAGCTATCGAAATATCAAAGATGGGTTTTATATTGTCGATGTTCGATTTATTTCAATGTACAGCTTTGTAAAATATACGTGAAACATTTCTAATGCAAATGTACCCTTGTCTTTTTGGTGACACGTAGAATTCTATTTTCTCGTAGGAGTACACGTGTGTGTGTGTGTGTGTGTTCTGAGTTAGTTCTACGAGGTGCGATCGGAAAGTTTCAAGACTGCGCCTATAAAAACCCGTACACTTATCTCAGGTATTAAATTCATCCATCACCCTCGAAGTAGTTCCCCTGGGAGTGAACACAACGATCCCAGCGCCGCTGCCAAGCCTGGAAGCATCTCTGGAAATCTTTCTTTGTCAGCCTGTCAAGCACCATCTGCGATTCTGCCTGAATCTCTTCTATCGTCTCAAATCTCCTTCCCTTTAGCTGAATTTTCATCTTTGGGAAGAGGAAGAAGTCACACGGAGCTAAATCCGGCGAATAAGGAGGGTGCGGGATGACGGCCATGGTGTTTGAGGCCAAAAACTGCCGAAATTTGAGGGCGGTGTGCGCTGGCGCGTTGTCATGATGCGTCGCATGTGGAGTTCTTCCTTTAGAATCAGCTGACAGGTCCCATAGCCTATCCCAACAATGTCGCACAAGTCGTTGATGGTACGACGTCGATCTTCGTGAATGGCCTGCCGAATCTTCGTAACATTTTCGGGCGTTGTGCTCGAAGATGGTCGTCCAGAACGCTCGTCATCATCGACAGAGGTTCGGCCATTTTTAAAACGTGAATGCCACACAAAAGTTTGTGCACGACCCATTGCGGACTCCCCAAATGCTTGCTTTAGCATTTCATAGGTTTCCGTAGCCGTTTTGGCGAGTCTTTGGCAAAATTTGATGCACACGCCATTCCGAAGTCGCAGGAGGGTCGGTGTAATGCACTACCAAAACGCCCGTAACTAAGAAACAAATGCTAATTCGATGATGCCGGCTGGCACACTGATTCACTATGAATGTAGGCCGCACCCCCTAGCGTCTGAAGCTCGTACTACATCCGGTTCGCCCTCTATTGACACAGTCTTCGATCAGGTGGCTTCAGTGTGTCTTTGGTAACTTGTTCGGGTTTTTTATCCTAAATATTCCTTCTCTGTTAACATTCAGATGCTGAATTTAAAGTATTTGCCTAAAACAAGTTTCTTTCACGGTGGGTAATGATAAATGTTACTAGTGTTTTTAAACGTATTTCTTATATCTGACTTGTTTTACGAAGTTTGTGATGGTCTATTTTTGTTTAGCAGATCTAAAACTTCTTGACGATGGCGAAGAGTCAATTGAATAAAAATTTACTTGGATATTATCCATCGTCTAGTAAAATATAAAACGTAAAAAACGACGTTTCGGAGATAGGGATTAGCTCTATCTAGTGGGCCCAACTGTGTAGGAACCTGAAGACGGAGATAGAGTCCCATCTCCGAAACGTCGTTTTTTACGTTTTATATTTACTAGACGATGGATAATATCCAAGGAAATTTTTATTCAATTGACTATTTTTGTTGTAGACGTACGTGATTCTGAATGTTGTGTGAGAAATTTCGTAATGTTTAAGGGGAATATTTATTGTTTTGTGAATTATTTTTCGAGGTTATACCGGCGGTGAGTACGAAGATGTAGTCTACGACCCACAAGACAACCATTTTACTTTTTAAAATGTTGGTTTCTCTAGTTTTGTCATCGGATGATAGTTCTGTTTATCTATGTTTAGCTTTTTTGAGTTTACGTGAATGACAATTGTCATTAGGGGTTGTAATGTCTCTTCTAGCGGATTTCCTGTTCATACTATGTTCACATTTGTCATTTTTATTCTCACTTGACATTAGCAGAAAAGTGATTTGATTCTTATTCTCCTACTCGATAATGAAAATTAGGCGGGAGTGTATCCAATCAAATCCTCTCAACATGTGATCAATATCTGTGGTCGTACGCGATTATACGTAACATTGTCAACATTCCTCCAGCAGCCCAAAATGTGATGTTGTACTTGAAATTTATTTTATAATCTAGTTTTGTGTAATTCCGAGGTATAGTTTATGTCAGATTGAGACCGTGTTCTTAAACCATTTCATTTCGTGTAGATGTTTGTATGAAATATAGTTTTAGAAACTGTAACATTGTGTGTTTTTAAATAGTGGAATCGTCTGAAACAAGTATAGGCCTATAAGCTAACGCTGATGATGGTCCCGTGTGGAATTGAACGCGTCTGTTTTAAAACATTTCGTTGTCGTCCCTGATTTAATAATCTGTATGGTCTAGCGGTTAGAACGCTGGCCTTGTAATCCTGGGGGTCTCGGGTTCGATTCCCGGCGGTGCCCGAATTTATAACTTGTGCTGGGCAAGGCCGTGGTCTAGGCAACACGGAGTTTTCCTCCGTGGCATCCCAAAAATTACTCCATTCACACACAGAAGAAGGCAATGGCAAACCACTTCTGGATCATCTGCCAAGAACGTATATGAACAGGTCCCAGTCCGAGAAAAGGATGGAAGGATCCTGTTCATATGGACCTGTCGTCAGACAGAACACTAAATAATAATAAGGTGAGGTGGTCTAGCGGTTAGAACGCTGGCCTTGTAATCCTGGGGTCTCGGGTTCGATTGCCGGCGGTGCCCGAATTTATAACTTGTGTTGGGCAAGGCCGTGGTCTAGGCAACACGGAGTTTTCCTCCGTGGCATCCCAACAATTACTCCATTCACACACAGAAGAAGGCAATGGCAAACCACTTCTGGATCATCTGCCAAGAACGTATATGAACAGGTCCCAGTCCGAGAAAAGGATGGAAGGATCCTGTTCATATGGACCTGTCGTCAGACAGAACACTAAATAATAAATAAAAAATGCACTGTAAAGGAATACATATGAATTGCTTTTGTAATGGGGCTAATTAATTCGTACAGGATTCTCAAAATTTGATAGGTGCTCCGAGGATGTTAAGAAATGCTTTGAACTGAGTCACAAATGCCATGACCGTCATACAAATTGTTGGTACAATATAGAGCGTACAGGTTAGGTTACTAAGGACCCAGAATTGCATGTTTTTCATAACCATATTTTCTATGTCCGTCTGTTTTAATGACGTTTTTTTATTTTATATTACAATACGTGTTTTTGATGTACGGCGTGTGATAATTTATGTATTAATGACCTATCAATGCGGATATAAACGAATAGGCTTATTATATATGTAGTTTCTGCGTTCTTATAATTGTGGTTCTCACGACGACGATATCGGCTGTGGTGTACTTGTATTCACTTGAAAACTCTCTATAGATCCACCCCGGCAAGGATTGAAATTTTTAGGTTTCGAAATTTATTTAAGGAATTAATTGGGTAACTAGTCGCGTCTTTTCAGAAATTGAAATGGACACAGGCAGACAGACGCATCTCTTTTCGATTACAACTCGAAGACCAGGTCAGAGAATTATAAGTTTCCATATTTGATCTAACGTAGCTCTTCGGTGCTTCTGAACTTGAAAGACGTCCTTAATACGCTTTTAATGAATTTTGATTTTATTTAAGTGAGACTACTGTTCCATACCGCAACATTTTAACATTTTGAGCAGACATTTGCATTTCTAGCGTCGGCCTTACGACCGGATCGATGAACGAGCGAGGGTTCCTGGCATTTCTGTTTACCATCAAAACGCATTAGATTCTACAAAGCTAACTCCTGATGTGGATTTAGTACCACGGTTAAGAACGCGTGGAGCTTTACCTCCACTTAGTGCTTAGTTAAGGAACAGGACAAACTTTCCTTAGACTTTATATCACAGTCGTCAATCAGACGGCATTGAAAATAGATTCTAAAGTCATTACGACAGTGATTTAATTGAGCTGAATGAGACGTGGACTTTAAATAGTCGATCGTGTTCTGTTTCATTTCATAATATTTGCCTGAAATATATATATAACAATTTTTTGTTAGGATCGACTGTAATAGAATCGAGATTTGGAGTCACTGTAACAAGTCGTTCGAATTATCACCGCGAAAGATTGCATTGGATCGCAAATTACTTAATATATGAAGGTTTCTGTCTTCTGGGTTGTTGAGATGAGTCACCCTGATGACGAAGGCAGTATGACCTCTGAAACGTTGGTTAACATCGACCAGACTACACAGCGCAACAACCCAGAAGACAGAACTCTTCATACTCATCGCCCTGATGACGGAGGCAGTATGACCTCTGAAACGTTGGTAAACATCAACCAGACTACACAGCGCAACAACCCAGAAGACAGAAAGCTTCATACTCATTGCCCTGATGATGGAGGCAGTATGACCTCTGAAACGTTGGTAAACATCGACCAGACTACACAGCGCAACAACCCAGAAGACAGAAATCTTCATACTCTGATGACGGAGGCAGTACGACCTCTGAAACGTTGGTTAACATCGATCAGACTACACAGCGCAACAACCCAGAAGACAGAAATCTTCATACTCATTGCCCTGATGATGGAGGCAGTATGACCTCTGAAACGTTGGTTAGCATCGATCAGACTACACAGCGCAACAACCCAGAAGACAGAAATCTTCATACTCTGATGACGGAGGCAGTACGACCTCTGAAACGTTGGTTAACATCGATCAGACTACACAGCGCAACAACCCAGAAGACAGAAATCTTCATACTCTGATGACGGAGGCAGTACGACCTCTGAAACGTTGGTAAACATCGACCAGACTACACAGCGCAACAACCCAGAAGACAGAAATCTTCATACTCTGATGACGGAGGCAGTACGACCTCTGAAACGTTGGTAAACATCGATCAGACTACACAGCGCAACAACCCAGAAGACGGAAATCTTCATACTCATTGCCCTGATGATGGAGGCAGTATGACCTCTGAAACGTTGGTTAACATCGACCAGACTACACAGCGCAACAACCCAGAAGACAGAAATCTTCATACTCATTGCCCTGATGATGGAGGCAGTATGACCTCTGAAACGTTGGTTAACATCGACCAGACTACACAACGCAACAACCCAGAAGACGGAAATCTTCATACTCATCGCCCTGATGACGGAGGCAGTATGACCTCTGAAACGTTGGTTAACATTGACCAGACTACACAGCGCAACAACCCAGAAGACAGAAATCTTCATACTCACCGCTGTTAAAACCTCAAATCATACTTTGTATATGATTTTAGGTGGCATTGTGTACTTACTGAAACGTATTCTTGCCTGTGGGTTCTGCTACCACTGAGTTAGTTAGTTTTTTTGTGTTTTATTAAAATATAATTAAAATTAAAATATCCCAATTCAAAACTTTGGCCTATATTAAATCGATTCAGTATTATTCTGCGTATTACGACTTACAAATGGCTGGCGATGGAGAATATTGTCGTATGTCGTAGAAAGGGGGCTGAAGATAATCATATTTTAATTATATTTTAGATAACTAATAATATACGCATTAATAACTAAAAAATAAACAAATATTAATTCCTCCGGTGCACGATTTTCTCGAGCAGTTAATCAATAAATGAATACGAAGGCCAATGAGGGATAGTTATGCCAACATGTGAAAAGAATGTGATTTACATATATTTAATAAATCTATAGAAGTCCATAAGGCAGTTTACTGGAAGCTTTGACAAAATAATTTCCACGAATAGACTTATATATTTAAAATTATATACAAAATGTTAACGTACTGGTAAAATATAATAATGGCCTATATGTTTACACTAAGACAGAAGTTTCAATTCAACTTAAGGCCCTTAGTTTGACACACGTGATTACACATTACCAAATACCTCACGATTTCGGGTCATAATATAATATAAAATATTATAACACGTAAGCATTCCTGCAAGACTAACACATCTGAATATGACGGGCAAAGGCAGTCAGGACTAGGGAAGACTATTCAGATATAAATATATTAATTTATAGTGACGACTAATGTACCACACTAACGTTTTTTATTGTTCTCAGTGAATCTATAAGATATAGTTGCGTCATATTGTGAAATTTAATTAATTATTCGGTTTTTGTTCGATGAGGAACATAAAATGATATTTTAATTATCTTAATTGTAAATTTTAAATATGAATTTTGATTAGACGGACAAAAACCGAATAATTACTCAGTGAATCTGTACGAAGATATATTCAGAATTGAAATTGCAGACGGGAAGCCCACATATGAATGAACCAATAAACGCTCGTAATGCACTGGGTATTGAGTGTTTATCAGTGTTAAAAGTAGAAGTAATTTTCAGAAATCAATAGGACCAGACAGAAATCTCTCTCATGTTAGGTTGAAACATAATGAATATAAGCATTTCTTTGATGTTGGAATTGTAAGATTTGCGTAGCGTAACTTTTTTTTTTTTTTTACAAGTCTAAAAGCAATTCTGAATTTACTTTGCTTTTACCAACAGCTCGTAAGCCAACCAGCATGTTAGGTTACCTTCAGTTACGACTTTATATAATGGACTTTAAACAAATAGAGGTTTCTCGACAGCTCTCTCTCTCTCTAATCCGAGCTAACGTTATTGGTTTTTGGTTTCTGCCCCCCCCCGCCCCCCCAAACATTACTTCAGCCCCCGAAATGAAACTCGTAGCAGCTTTAGGGCATGCAGTCTGTCTGATGATCAAACCAAACTTCAGAGTCAAAAGAGAGACGATTTCTTTTCTAGAGCGAGATCACAAATTTCGATATGATCACTTTACTGCTGTTCGCGTAGTTATTTCGTTTTTAGGCAAACAGAAACAAACAGCCCGAAGAAGTTGAAACTCATTTAGACATTTAACGGTCCCCTGTGTGTACCAAAATGACGCAGTGTTTCTGGGATCTTTCCTTGCGGTTGTGTGGAAAAGTTGTTCCAGATTGAAATCTCAATTCACGTGAATTAACATTCACTCAAAGCAATTTCGTTCATGTACCTACAGACCTCATCTAAATAAATCCAGTAACCTGCTCGTCTGGGGTCTATATTTAACTTAAGGCTTTGACCGGGATGTTCTTTTGTTAAATCGTATGTGGTACCGCCTGATTCGACTTCTAATGGTTAAGTGAAGTGTTTTCTTCGCGGTACGGTCTGGATTCGTAAATATTATGAAGACGAGATTCGGCTTCAAAGGGTTAACCAGCTGATTTTCGTAATGGTTAAGTGAAGTGTTTTCTTCGCGGTACGGTCTGGATTCGTAAATATTATGAAGACGAGATTCGGCTTCAAAGGGTTAACCAGCTGATTTTCGTAATGGTTAAGTGAAGTGTTTTCTTCGCGGTACGGTCTGGATTCGTAAATATTATGAAGACGAGCTTCGGCTTCAAAGGGTTAACCAGCTGATTTTCGTAATGGTTAAGTGAAGTGTTTTCTTCGCGGTACGGTCTGGATTCGTAAATATTATGAAGACGAGCTTCGGCTTCAAAGGGTTAACCAGCTGATTTTCGTAATGGTTAAGTGAAGTGTTTTCTTCGCGGTACGGTCTGGATTCGTAAATATTATGAAGACGAGCTTCGGCTTCAAAGGGTTAACCAGCTGATTTTCGTAATGGTTAAGTGAAGTGTTTTCTTCGCGGTACGGTCTGGATTCGTAAATATTATGAAGACGAGCTTCGGCTTCAAAGGGTTAACCAGCTGATTTTCGTAATGGTTAAGTGAAGTGTTTTCTTCGCGGTACGGTCTGGATTCGTAAATATTATGAAGACGAGCTTCGGCTTCAAAGGGTTAACCAGCTGATTTTCGTAATGGTTAAGTGAAGTGTTTTCTTCGCGGTACGGTCTGGATTCGTAAATATTATGAAGACGAGCTTCGGCTTCAAAGGGTTAACCAGCTGATTTTCGTAATGGTTAAGTGAAGTGTTTTCTTCGCGGTACGGTCTGGATTCGTAAATATTATGAAGACGAGCTTCGGCTTCAAAGGGTTAACCAGCTGATTTTCGTAATGGTGAGGTGTAGTGTTTTCTTCGCGGTACGGACTGAATTCATAAATAATATTCAGACGATCTTCGGCTTCAAAGGGTTAACGATATCGTTAACCGCCGAAAGTGAACATAACTCGACACTTGTTCATGTCGTCGAAAGAGCAGGTTACAGTTGTCTAAAAACTTTATCTCTGTGGTGAAGAGGTCAATTGATTAAAAACAGAGACAATAAATCTGTAGGCGGACTTCGAACCCGAGGCTCTGCAATGCAACAGTTCTGGAGATACCAACCAACCGGCCGCTAAACAGCGCCACTCGAATGTGTGAGCGACTTAATAACATAGATGATGCGGAACGTGGAGATATTGTCGTACCAAAATGATTAGATTTCGGGGCCTGTCCACATTTATTGACTCCGGGATGTGGCGTGCGGTCACTAGATTAACAGAAATTCCCATCTAACTGACAGTTGCTTCGAGGCAAACCAGATTTCGATAGAACAGTAAGACACGTTGCCTGATCTACGAGTGCGAGCCCATGGGGGCCACAGGGAGCCAGAGTTGCATGTTGGTGGTGGTGTCCGTCCGTCCGTAGCTTGCATGCGTCATCTCCGAATGTTCTGAATTTAATAAAATCTGGTGTTGCCAGTTTATATCACTTGTATTAACTAACTAACTAACTAACTAGCTAGATGGCTTACCGAACCCGAAGGTTCATCACCGAATTAACCAAAGCCCTCCACCAGACCCTGTCTCCTTCAAATCCTATCTCCCGTAGATCCCGCCTGAGATTATCCTCCCATCTACGTCTAGGTCTCCCCAGCGGTCTCTTCCCCTCAGGCTTCCCAAATAGTGGACCCAACCAACCAGATGGCTTATGAAACCCGAAGGTTCATCACCGAAATAACCAAAGCCCTCCACCGGACCCTGTCCTGGGCCAACAAAATCCAGTCTCCTTCAACTCCTATCTCCGATAGATCCCGCCTGAGATTATCCTCCCATCTACGTCTAGGTCTCCCCAGAGGTCTCTTCCCCTCAGGCTTCCCAAATAGTGGACCCAACCAACCAAATGGCTTACCGAACCAGGAAGGTTCATCACCGAATTAACCAAAGCCCTCCACCAGACCCTGTCTCCTTCAAATCCTATCTCCCGTAGATCCCGCCTGAGATTATCCTCCCATCTACGTCTAGGTCTCCCCAGAGGTCTCTTCCCCTCAGGCTTCCCAAATAGTGGACCCAACCAACCAGATGGCTTAGGGAACCCGAAGGTTCATCACCGAAATAACAAAAGCCCTCCACCGGACCCTGTCTCCTTCAACTCCTATCTCCCATAGATCCCGCCTGAGATTATCCTCCCATCTACGTCTAGGTCTCTCCAGAGGTCTCTTCCCCTCAGGCTTCCCAAATAGTGGACCCAACCAACCAGATGGCTTAGTGAACCCGAAGGTTCATCACCGAATTAACCAAAGCCCTCCACCGGACCCTGTCCTGGGCCAACAAAATCCAGTCTCCTTCAACTCCTATCTCCCATAGATCCCGCCTGAGATTATCCTCCCATCTACGTCTAGGTCTCTCCAAAATGGTTTATTCGTATCAACTCCGGTTCTGTGGAATACACTCCGGTGGATATTTCCATTTTCAACTGAAACATCAATAAATATATCGACAACGATATCCTGCCTTGATTCTGCACGCAGAAGTTCGAATATTTTAACTTTTAAACGTAAATGAAGCTGTACTTTGAAGAGAGATACATTAATCAGCGGCCATTCAAAATAGGTTTCTTCAATGTAAAGTGGTTTCTAAATGCTAAACCAACGATCCGAAAGGCAACAGAGAAACTTCTCCCAAACCAAAATCTTATTTCCAATAAAGTATATTAAGGAGCTTCTGGGCTCGAACCAGTGAACTTATAAGAAACGTTATGAATGACTGGTCTCTATTCTAACAGTTGTCTTGGTAATATGCGTTTTATTTAAGGTATCTTTGCAAACGTAAATTTATCATATTATAATCTATACAAATATTTTACTTTTGTCAGTAACAAATATTATCTAATAATGTTTTTTTATTTATCTTGAATTTATATGAATATACTAATATTAAAAATAAATATAAAACCTATGTAGTGTAACAAGAATTTATAAATGAAGATATCTTCGTCAGGGCTTGATGATTTAGACAGTAAGTACCTCTGAAACGTCGATCATTCCATAAGACAGTCATCTTCACACTCGCCACTGTGAGAGTCTGACATCTCACCAAAGTATAAGTATTCTTTAGACATCATTTCTACCATGACGGTGATATACAAGGCTAGATAGAAAAAAGACTTCAGTTTCGCCATCGAGTGTTCCAGCTATATTATGAGCGCGTATCACCTGCAGTACGTTTTACGAAATCAAAGTTACTATAACATGGTTCCAGAATTTTTATACCATTCGATTACTCGCTTTAGTGTGTTGTGTTCTGATTCCCCAGGAAAGCAGTTAATAAAGTCTGACGTTGCCTCCACACACAAGCAGCTTGAATGGCCGTCTCCCTCCACAATATTATTTAATTTAGCAGTGATTGGGCGAGCAACTGCGTTGTCGTACCGTTAAAATGGTTACTGTGGCTGCCTTATATTGCCTGCAATTGTTCGTTGTGTACACAAGAGCAGTGAGGCAGTCGAGTTAGCCCCCCCCCCCCCCCCCGCCTCCACCCCACCTCGGTCCACGAGTTCCCTCGGGGCCGATTAGCGCCTTTTATTAGAGAAGCCACCAGTCAGACAGGAGTAGCAAACTGTCCGTGTTTAATGACGCTGCATGTCTACATGTCGTGTGTCTAAAATACCCACAACGGGACTTAATTCTGAGGAGCAAGACGTCCCTATCGATCTATCGATTCTATGAAAGAGATTCGATAGATCGAATCTAAATTCTATGAAAGAGAGTGGATAGATCGAATCTCGATTCTATGAAAGAGATTGGATAGATCGAATCTCGATTCTATGAAAGAGATTGGATAGATCGAATCTCAATTCTATGAAAGAGATTCGATAGATCGAATCTCGATTCTATGAAAGAGATTGGATAGATCGAATCTAAATTCTATGAAAGAGATTCGATGGATCGAATCTCGATTCTATGAAAGAGATTGGATAGATCGAATCTCGATTCTATGAAAGAGATTCGATAGATCGAATCTAAATTCTGTGAAAGAGATTCGATAGATCGAATCTCGATTCTATGAAAGAGATTAGATTAGCGACAAAATCTTCTTCTGCTCTGAATTTGATCAGTTTACAGATTTTCACGAAACTTTGTGTGAAAGTTGGGTGTATGCTATTCGAGACTAAACTAACAGTGTTTTTTTTAAATTTCTTATCATCACTAATAACATCGTAGCGGAAACAGAGTTGAGAGGTTGGAGCGATAGTAGCGACACTTCTTACGGTGACGTGAAATGACGACGTTTGAATAGGATAGAACTTATGGTAAAATGATTTCTAACGTAGAATGTAAACCAAAAATATTTTACCAATAATTTGTTTTTATTTTTTTCCCAAATTGATGTAGAAATGTAACGGACTACTGTGGTTATGAATATTAAATTCTGTTTGAAGATATATTTTTAAGATTAATTGATATTTAATAGAAAGGCCTGTATACCGGATGAATAAATTTTCATTAAATTGGGTGTTGAGGGGGTTGTATACTAAAAATTTTCGACGTTTCAATTTTGGTTTCAGTAAGTCGACAATTATGGGCACTGTGGGCCTACACCAAGGTCAACGTGACAGGGTGGAGAATCTATAGACTGTCTTGGTTACAATGGTTACTGTGGTTACCTTAGTTTAATGTCAAAGGTTAAATTCACGTGAACGCACCGACATTATTACGCTATGCGTGCATATAACAAATGACACTTAATATAAAATAAATTTATATTATGAAATATTGACATCAGTAAGAATTGTGGTTCTGTTTTAAACTTTGTATGGTGGATATTTAATAAAATAGATTACATTAATCGTACTGCCTATCCAGTTAGCGACAATTATTCTCCCTTTTGACTGTTGAAGCAGTACCGTCAAATATCATTCGTAGAATATCGCGTATACTGTTGCTCTACAGATGTTCATTCTGCGGGCGTTGATAAAATATCTTTGTGAGATTTGGGTTTTTTGAAAATGGTGAATTATAAATGTTGGTCTTCTGGGTTGTAACTCCTTGTGGACTTGTATGCAGAAACAGGCGTAGGATACAACTCAGAAGTACAATAGTGACGACTTATTTCTATGGTACGTAAAAAGAAAGGAATACGTCAAAGTATTTTTAAGTAGGATTTGAGGTTTTCACGGCGGTGAGTCTGGGTTTTTGCGCAATCCATCTTCAGGGCGATGATGGAGGCAGCAGAGACCTCTGAAACGTCGGTAAACTTCTACACGACGCAATAACCCAGAAGACAGCCATCTCCAAAAGTATTGTTAATTAAATACACATTAGAATCCCTGTAATTTTCGTTACATACGAATTCGCGTGTTTCATACGTTTAAATTTTAAATAAGAATATATAAATATATAAAGACGTAGTAAACAGATTGACCTCCATTGTATCAGAACCGTGTCATCTATTCCTCCAAATACAGAACTGCAAAGCAAAACATTAGAAAATAGTAATTAATCTACCCGGAATTAAAACTCAGTTCGAATTTTGTTACTCTATTCTGTAAGTCTCGTTGTTCCACGTGGCATAATTCAACACCTTTTCCCTGTAAAATTTTATATACGTTTCGTGTGTCTCTTTCATTCGAGCTACATGCCCAACCCATGACGTAACTACGAAAACAAAACTCTTTACGTAATATAATAATCAATTAATTGTAAATAATGTAAAAAGGAAGAGGTCGTGGCCTAATTTATTGTCTAGCGGTTAGAACGCTGGCCTTGTAATCCTGGGGGTCTCGGGTTCGATTCCCGGCGGTGCCCGAATTTATAACTTGTGTTGGGCAAGGCCGTGGTCTAGGCAACACGGAGTTTTCCTCCGTGGCATCCCAACAATTACTCCATTCACACACAGAAGAAGGCAATGGCAAACCACTTCTGGATCATCTGCCAAGAACGTATATGAACAGGTCCCAGTCCGAGAAAAGGATGGAAGGATCCTGTTCATATGGACCTGTCGTCAGACAGAACACTAAATAAAATAAAGAAACGTATAGACCAATTTATAAATTATTCCAACAATTCATAAAGTTATTATAAGAAATAAATACGGAGAGATCGAAGGTACGATCTATCAGAAAGCTAATTGGTGTCGCCTCTACACGCCAATTGTGGAATTTCATTTATCCTGTTAGTTCCGTAAATAATTTTCGTAGCACCTAATTTAATGATTTTGAGTATGAGTGTGCTAACGGTATGTCGAACTATTTCAGGAAGGATTTTGTTTCTACCAGTGGCCCCCAAATGTCTCGTCACATACTTTTCGGCTGACAGAATAATCTAAAATATCACTCAGCATCGTTATCGCGATATAGACAACTCGTAAATGTTTTAAGTTTGTCTCATGCGATCTTTAATCGTCACCATTGGATTTGCACTTTGTTTAATGCTCCGTCATCAGAAGAATCCATGAATGGGACACATCAGCTTCTGGTCCGTGTTGATGATGTTAATTTGTTTTTGCAAAAACATGCAAATCAGAATGCGCGGAAAACTACAATACGATCATAGTTTTTCGAAAATGTACAAAAATTTGAACACCTGGAAACGGCGATAAGAAATCGAAATTCTCTTCACGGAGGAATTAAAATTGGATCAAATTCTTGAAATACTTGCTACCGTGTAGTTTAGAGTCTCTTGCCTTCGCGTCGCCTATTTAGAAATGTAAAAATTAAAATAAGCTGTAGGAAATAATAATTTTACGTGCTTGACTTTTCACTTTTGGAAAAACCCCTCCTCAGATTTATAATATTGAGGATCGGGTGCTTTGGATAATATTTGTACTCAACACGAATAAGATGACAGGAGACTGGAAAAAAACTGCTTAATTAATGTGCACCAATCCTCTGGTAGAAATGAGAAATGAATGCAAAATTTTAGTCGAAAAACCTGAACAGAAGACACCACATTCAGGATCTGGGTGTAGATGGTAAAAGAGTTGGCGTTGGATTAAACTGGTTCGTGTTAGAGACCCATGGTGGTCTCCAATGAAGGGTATAATTAAGGTTCAGGTTCCATTAACGACGGGGAATGTATTGGCTAGCTGAGCGATCTTTGTGTTCTTAAGAATGACTCAGATTCGTCTTAGTTTAGGAGGTTGTCACTTATAAGTCACAATTTGGTTGTGATGAATCTGATATTTTCTTTTCTGGGCTCTAGAACTGGTTTATGAAAGCAAAAATGTCCTTAGGCTTATATAGTGACTCGTGTACGGCGTTAGAACTACCTGTCAGGTAACTTGAAACCATTAGAGTGATACGTGTTAGTAGGAATCTTCCTTCGTCTGTATTTCTAAAAACCCACAATATTTCTGAAGCTGGCTGTACTTTCGTCACTAGGAAACAGTTGTCTCTATTTGAGAACCCTAATCTCAGTTAGTTTTCCAAATGGACCTAACTGGTTAAGTTGTACCATTTCACCTGATGGCGAAATTTCGATTACACTAGACAACAAATTTTAATGAGTTGTATATTATATCGGAAATGAAACTAATCAATTCTTATGTATTTTCATCCGCTAAATTCGAAAATGACAATAAAAAAAGATAATTAGTTCGCGTTTTGAATATATTTTGTACTTTATAAAATATCACCAATAAATTCGTCTATATGATATGCAAATGTTTAAAAATTTTCACCTACCTTATAGACGTTGTCTTTTGGACTTTGTTCTGTATTTTATCTCAGAGGCATCTCTTACCACCGACCAGCAGTAATCAGCTATCATCCCCTGATAACGCCTTTCAAGAGTAGCCATGTTCGTCACTAAACGATCCAAGATTATCAGGGGAAAAGTCCAAGTGAGAGTGGAGGAAATGCATTTTAAGAGACATTGCACCCCATTTTACTGTAAGCTTTCAACAATTTGTTTACTAATTCCCTATAGTTTGGCGCCATGTTGTTTCCAAGAAAATTCCTAACAACTGACTTGAAGGATTCCCATGCAATTTTCACCTCTCCCGTCAAAATATCAACGAAATGTTCATCACCAATCACGTTTCTTATTTGTCATTTTCGTGTCTTTATTTATTTAGTGTTCTGTCTGACGACAGGTCCATATGAACAGGATCCTTCCATCCTTTTCTCGGACTGGGACCTGTTCATATACGTTCTTGGCAGATGATCCAGAAGTGGTTTGCCATTGCCTTCTTCTGTGTGTGAATGAAGTAATTGTTGGGATGCCACGGAGGAAAACTCCGTGTTGCCTAGACCACGGCCTTGCCCAACACAAGTTATAAATTCGGGCACCGCCGGCAATCGAACCCGAGACCCCAGGATTACAAGGCCAGCGTTCTAACCGCTAGACCACCTCATCTTATTATTATTTAGTGTTCTGTCTGACGACAGGTCCATATGAACAGGATCCTTCCATCCTTTTCTCGGACTGGGACCTGTTCATATACGTTCTTGGCAGATGATCCAGAAGTGGTTTGCCATTGCCTTCTTCTGTGTGTGAATGGAGTAATTGTTGGCATGCCACGGAGGAAAACTCCGTGTTGTCTAGACCACGGCCTTGCCCAACACAAGTTATAAATTCGGGCACCGCCGGGAATCGAACCCGAGACCCCAGTATTACAAGGCCAGCGTTCTAACCGCTTAGCAGCTCAAAATTAATAAAAAATTGGTTAGTTTCATCTCCGATATATTTTGGATGTTGAACAGTTTTATTTAAACGTATAGACGAAGGAAAACGCCAATTCCAACTGCTTGAACTTCGAAGGCCAGTGTACACTATATTTTTCGTTCATAATTTTGCATTTCCCTCCTAGAGTCTGTTTATAAGGTTTTGTTTGGTACTTGGTATACAGAGAAAAAAATATTCTTAATTATCATTTCGATACGTGCATGTTGTGTGTTTTCTTGGAGGTAAGAACCTGCCTTGAAGCTAAATGATAGATCTGCATTTATTCTAGTGGAAAAGTTGAACTTATTTCTGCGAACATATCCAAATTACTTTTTTTTTTTAATTTTAAATTTACCTTCCCCTGCCTACCAGTTTCAAGACTAGGTAAGGAGATGATGGTTGTCAGTGTAGCAGGAATATTGATTAAAATTGTTACAAGTTCAAACTATGCGTAGCATCCATATTTCTAATTGGCCTATAGAAGAGGGAAAATTATATACAAGGCTACATAAGATGATAAAGTTGCGTCGTATTGTGATATTGGTCTAATGTAAATCGAATATTTCGATAAAGAACATCATTTAATATTTTAAATATTTTAAATGTTAATTATTTTAATATTTAATACGAATTTATTGTGATTAGACGGACAAGATTTAAATAATATTAAATAATAAGGCTACATAATTAAAAAAACATCCTATATCTTATTAATTAGCGTAATTATGTAATCTGTGTATGTAGAAGTGTTTGGATGAGACGACCATTGTCAAAGGTGTTCTGTCAGATATCAAAACATTCAGAAGCAAGTGATTTCAAATCGGAAAATATAAAAATGTTTAATGATTGAATATGATTAAAAGAAATAATAATGAGTAGACACCCCTCTGTTAACTCGAAACTCTGTTGTATCTTCTGTAGCAAAATTTATGTTCCTTAATTATTCACAACATAATAACAACAAGTGTACAAGTTGACACAAAATAATTCGTCTTTAATGTTTCATAAAGTCTATCAAATATTACACTACAGTTTTATTTACTGTTCATACTATTATGCAATTATATTTCTAGAAGTTATGAAAAATTACGAAACTGAATTAGAGCAAAGAATTTTCATTACGAAAGACAGTAATTTGCTATTACAATGATCGGCCACCAGCTCGGTCTGCCATCTGGCGGATGCTTCAAAGTCTGGCGTTCTTCGAATTGTAATATCTCATGAAACCGTAATGACCTTGTCCTTAAACCACTCAAAAAGCAGGTCGTACGTCCTCCTGTCTTCGGCGTTGCAGTGACGCTGTGTCTTACCTGAACGTGTGTTTATTGCTGGACGATCGATGATTAGTCATATTAACAGCTGCTACTTCTTTTCTCCACTGTCCTAACCAGAACTTTCCTCGACACTGATTGGGGCGTACAAGTCCAGTGGAATGGCTGTCAAGGTCACCAGAATTAGCCTTGGATTTCTTTGTGTGTAAAAGAACACGTTTGCTCTTGTAATTCGAGAAGCGTTGAAGACCTCACACCCAGAGAATTGTCTGTTAGGTGTGCAGAATGTCTGAGTATGTGGCCTTGTAAAATGTTTATCGGTACAGTTGAAAGGTTAAATATGTAGCCTCTACGTCCGTATCTCTCAGATGGTTTTATCCCTTGACTGTTTCTACCAGAATCCGACAGCTGTGGCAAAACTCAGTTCTCCAGTCGTTCGTTTGACGTCCGTCATCTTACCAATGCAAGACAACGTCATAATTTTCTTCAATTGTTTTTATCTCATTCCAAATTCTACCTGTCTACTTTGTAGAAACGCTCGTCCTGTGACCTTGGTCCGAGATAACTGGAATTTAAACGTTGTTTTACAACAAACTACAATTTAGATAGACGTAATGTGATGGTACTCAGGCGATGGTTGGAGGTTTCTCACCGGGAAGACCCATGTTCTTTCCCAGGTGGACATTTGGGATTTGTGTCGGAGAAAATAGCACTCCACATAGACTAATAGGCCTATATCGTTTCGGGGGTTGGGGGTTGGACAAAGAGCCCGTTACAGGTGCAGTTCTTCTCATGGCACTAACACTAACGGTGCGCAGTGGTTATAGCAGATCTTAACATTGGCTTCTAGGCCATTAGGTGTGTCACTCGTAAGTTGCTGGAGCCGGTAATGAAGGACGCACCAAGGAGCTCAGGTAGTTAGACCACCAGAGAAAGATTTGAGCTTCCTAGCGTGGTACTGGGAACGACAAAGGAGGTACACGCTTAGACCTTACTTACCCCCTTTACTCAAGGAATAAATCAGCTGTTTTTCATTGTGTACGCTTCTCAAGAGAAGGGTTAGTTAAATAAGTACACAATGGAAAGATCATATTTTCAGCAAATCTGTAATTTCAAGTCTCCTTTGTATTCTTCATCGTGAACCTGTAAGAAATAGCCACTAAGGCTTCGTTTAAGTCAGTGGTATTCAACCTGGGGTACTCAAAGACATTTTAAGGGGTACGTGAAATTTAAAAAAAAAATATTTTATGATAAACACTGAATAATCAGTAATGTAATTTATTTAATTTATTTTAGATGTAGATTATATACTATGTATAACTTGAATTATACACCAACAACTTTGGGGGTACAAAGTTGAAGAGAAATTATATCTGGGGGTACGCGAACATAAAAGATTGAATACCACTTGTTTAAGCCTTGGGTTATTTACCTAGGCGTTTCTACCGGCGAAATTTATAGACTTAGACGTCAAACAATAGGATAGACGTAAGTGATGAATTTAGTTAAAATAACATATGAAAACCACGAAACACTTAAATCATGATAGTCGGCCTCCTAAACGTAATTAGAATCGTAGACCGTTCGACTTTGGAGCAGGAGTGCCAACCACTACGCCGCGAATTGTCACTAGGAGTCATTGATTGTTTAAAGCACAGAATGAGTTACAGGTCAGCCTATCAGAGGCGGAGATAACATTTTATGGGCCAGTAAACGGCGATCAGCGAGCAGCATGTGACCTTTTATTAAAATATTCCAGCCTAAATAAAGGGACGAGTCAGTACATGTGTACTGATTCAACCCCCAAGGCAGAAGGGAAGTTGTATTGAGAACAATATTCAAATTTCCCTTTTCATGAACAGTAAAGTAACTAATGTAGTCCTATATTTAATTCTTAGATGATATTTCTGTTTTTATATGAAGTAAATAATAATTATCTTATTTTGTCGTTCTGATTTATAATTATTATATAATATTATCGTCTTTCACAAAGCCTGTGTTACAAAACTGATTTTATCTGCTTTAATTTTCTTTTAAAATGTTACGTAATCTGCGTTGCTTATTTTTATGTAAGGTCATAATGGGATTTCTTTATATAGAGGTGTTACCTGCTATAAATTAAACAAAATACATTGGAACCTCGATATACCAGCGGCTATGATCATGTTCCCCAATACGATTATACATATTTTACGTATTTAACATATAACGCGGGTACTGAAGCTGTCCCCCCCGAAATCCGCGTTATATCGAGGTTCCACTGTACCAACGAATGTAAAAATAATACAGACAAATACATGAAAAATGTATCTCTGGCATTAACTGAGCAAATATACGCAGGCATATATAAATATATACTTGTACATATGCGAAAAGACGTTTTCTAAGATCACTTGTCATTCCAGATTTCAAGCTGTACTAACACAGGAATTAAAAAGTGCGAAGAGTTGCATTACAAGATGTAATTATCGTCTTTTGCAATAAATTCATATTTCAAGTAATAATTCACAAATTTTTATGAAGGAACGGGAATTTAGTTGGGAAGATTATTGCTATAACGCTGTTCAAAATACTTTATTTTCTCTACTCTCTCATATATTAAATATAAAATATTGAGAATATTCGATAACAAAGTGTAGATTACAAACAGGCCATTCAGCCTTAGAAACAGTTGGACGGGGGTTCTTGTAATTTGTAATCTTGGCCAGGTTGTAGGGATTAAGCCTCGTGGGTTGTTCCAACTCTGAATCACTGTTGAAACTGTGGGCCCGTTCGTACATTTTGTGGGGCTCCATGCACAGAGATCAGCCTGTCTCAAGGCCTCTACCTAAACAGGAAAGGACAACGCAGGAAGGCGCATACCTCGCGTAGGATTAGAAGCCAGGATCCCAGTTTCTAATCTATGCTCGGTTTCTGTGACCGTCATAATTTGTACTGATTACCTAATGTCGTTTTAGACAGTAATTATAAAAGGCGAGTCGTGTAGAAACACAGAGACAAGACAAATGCGTTCTGTTTACATACACGAAGTGTTATAACTCCATCTGCTACTAGTATTCTGATTAAAAACGGATAGTTCATTGTTTTTTGACGTAAATACGTCTATATTTTAGGGTCAGTGTCATTCGGCAAAAAAGCGTCATGAAAATGTGTAAGGTGGTTACCTAGGAAACGTGATATGTTTACTCGGCATTGTTGTTACCTATAAAACATTTCATTACTTTACATTACATTCAGCTACCACAGACCCATCTTAAGCGTAACTAATTCAAGTTAAATAAGCAATGTCTTAATCAAACTTTACTCAATTGTAAAGCATATATAAAGGAAATATTTATAATAAAGCCAATATATAAACTTCCTTTCCGTATAGACGTATTTACGTCAAATTCTCCGGAACCGTCGTTCCACTGACAACCTTTTGCTGTCAAGTTTATGATGCTATAAACTTACGGATGACCCTGACGGCTTAATGGACGTTTCACACTATATAAACGCATCTGAATACCATATAAACATTTCCTCAGCCCATCTAAATTACGAAGGTAAATGCTGTTTTGAGAAAATGTCTCTAATTACTCTCAAAATTACGCCACTGGCCTTCAAAGTGTTAAAACCCTAGTCGATAAGTCTAATATAAAACTTGTTAGTAAATCGATAAGACAATTTGTATTCTATTATAACATTTAATATCTTAGCCCTGAAGATGGAGGCAGTATGTTCTCTGATAAGTTTATATACATCTACAGGTCGACACGGTTTTAATTTACAGAATACGAATATCATAATCTTTACTGTGATTGGAGTAAAGTTGACCCCTTCGGGATACGATCACTCATTTCCGGTCATGTAAATTGTTTATTCAGTTATTTTTGGGGTCAGGTGGATTAAACTAAGGGATTAAAACAATTTATCCCCAGAATCTGGGGATGGTAAAATCGCTTTGCTGTTGATAAGGACACTACTTTCATTTTAATCCTTAAATTCGTGGAAAAGAGTGATTTTATGACGTCACGGAATTAAATTATCGATTGTTTAACACGAGAAGTGAAACGTGGCTTCGAACTGTGGACACCTATCTACTGAATCAGTGTCCGAGTCCCTGTGTTGTTGACCTGTGATTGTGTATAAATATTTTCATTCGTTTATGAAATTAGAACCTAATATATCGCCTGGGTTGGTAATCCACACGTGCTTTCATAACCTTCAGGGATTTCCTTCCATAATTACTTATATTGATTACACAGATTACGTAACTCTCTCCCTGCCTTGCGTTGTCACCCAATGCCTGCTCGAAATGTTTCCTACAGCCAATCAAAACCACGCTCTGCGGATCAGCTTTGTCAACATTCCCCCCTCCAAGCAGACAGACATAGCGCCGACGATGAGCAAATTGATTACTAACCGGGAGCACTATTGGTCTGTTCATTTGTATCGCGCATGCTCATTGGTTATACTCGAAACATTTATGACGTTCATCTTGGTATTAGTCGTGGAGACGTAGGGGAAATAGGTTTTGTTGCAGTGAGTGATAGGGGAGTTTAGGGTTCATTATCTAAGTGAGTGTTTGAATGTGGAGGGGTTGTAATTGAGTTGGTGCAGCGGGTGCTGGCAGTCTGACAGTGTTTGCGGGGTGGGACGGTCAGAATGATGGATCGACCTGGCAGTCAACACCATTCCGAGGAGCTACCAGCAGCTACAAGACCACGCGGAGTCTACAGCATCGATCAGATACTCGGAACAGCCACTACACCCGTCGATGAGGCACACCTGCACCAGTCGAAAGACGGTAAGAGACTTCGTACGTTGTGATTTTCGCGATGTTCCATTGTCACCAACTTCTGAAATAAAACACTAGATGGCAGAGCAGGGAAACAGAATGCAATGTTTATACATCGTGTTTCAATTGTTACCCAGCGCTGTTATGGCAGTCAACACAGCGTTATCAGATCAATAACGTGCATATAGGAGTAATTGTTTGTCCTTTGTTACGCTTACAAGTAATATCTCTGGTGTGGTCTTATTCTTGTCCTTGGTAAATGCAGTGGTAGAACGTTCTTGGCCAAAATAAATTCACGTTGTTTTTTATACACGTAATTTTTAACTCGGATTGTACTGATTCATTCGAAGACTCGAATATACTTAAACACGAGAACATAATAGTCTAATAGTTTGCGTGATTAATGGATTAATTAACGAAGCTGACATGTCTTCATTATAGGCAGCGTCAAATGATAATGATTAATGAATAAACTTCATGAATTAAATAGGAAGGAAACATATCGTGGATTAATTTAGGGTACAGATAATATTCAGGCGTTTTATGGAGTGATTAAGGAAAATCAAGACAGACTTAATTCAATTTATGAGGTCTCAGGGACGATGTTTGAATCTGGTGCTTTGTATCGCCGTGTGGTCTCGTAGCAAGAATGTTTATTAAAACTTAATGATTTATGAAAGTGTGTCTCTTGAAAATCACTAAAAAAGGTAGATTCTTGAGGATGAAGTATAATATTAATTAACATCTTCATAGGTTTTGAGGTTTTCAATTTTGAATTACGAAAATGGCTGTCTTATGAGTTGTATCGCGTTGTAGTGTGGTAGAAGTTTACCAACGTTTCATAAGTCCTTTCTGCCTCCATCATCAGGGCGATGAAACGTTGGTAAACTTCTGAAATTTGTTGACTATTTTAGCAATTATGAATGCCTGAAGACCTTATTTATGCTATGTAATACTCGAACGGAAAGAAATTGAAGTTATCCCTCGTGACTAACGATGCACCACGTCTTACAAATGTTTGGAGGTGTGGGGGGATCCCCCCCGCGCACTATTAACCTCTGAACTAGACGAAGGTGAGTTGTCTCACGCCTCGGCCGCCTTATCATCGACGAAATAACTCCGGTTCTAATCGGATACGTTTGATAGGAGAAACGTGTCCAGGTTTTGGTTGTCAGTTGTTCACGGTTTGACGTAAATTTTAATATTGGGAGTTCTTAATATTCAATTTTTATATATTTCAGTAGCGTTTTCTGCGGATTCAGTGCGTTACAAATAACGTGAAACTATTTATTTTGTTGAGTTCTGTCACACAAGAACTGCGAAATCAAGGCGTGGTGAGAACTTTCTGCTTACAGAACAGTGTTGGCAAATTATCAAACATTAAGGAAGGTCACTTTGGAGTGGTTGGCAGTGCTGATTCGTATTTAGTAGGTCGCAACCCGGACGACGTCTGTCCTGTAAGCGTTTTTTCACAGTTTTACTCAGTCCGTACAAGAAAGTATTAGGCCTACTCTAATTTAAGACACGATTGCATTCGAAAATATAAAATCTGAGGAACTGAAAATGTTTTTAAACGAATCTAGAATAAATAAATAACATTGGGCTATTAGCGATAACAGAAGTGACCCCGGACGTTTATTTCTAAGACAAAATTTGGATTGCATTCTGTAGTTTCTACGAACAACTATTTCCGGTTGCTTGAAGGTTAAGACACTATTAGATCTGCCCTGTTTGATGCATTATGTATTGAACGCTATTTTTGACAAAGATAATTATATCTGTGCTGGAAACACACGAACGTGATAATACACACCAAAATATAACATTGAAAATCCAGCACAAATTTATTTCCTTCCTCGAAACATGACTTTTGAATGTGTTTTAAAATAGAATTAAATAGTATTAAAATATATTAAAATTGTCCGTCAATCACAATAAAGTAATATAAGATAATTAAATGGTTAAAATATTATCTTTTGTTCCGTATCGAGTACTCGATTTACATATGGAACATTCTCGACATGTTTCGGCTTTCATAGAGCCGTCATCAGGTGTATGTTATAAACTCTTAATTCAATTACTAATTTTTAATTTTTTAATTTTCTAAGTAAATACCCGATTCAGAAATAGGCCTTTGGCTTCGTAGACTATGATTTTGTCGTATTTCACACGATAAAGGATTCAGCTAAAACATACATTTATATAATTTTAAATAATGGGTATATTATCTTGTATAGTTGGAAAAAAAATAAAAAAAATAATACGTTAATAAGAAACTGTCTGAAGAAATGTAAAAAATATGTGATAAGTAAAGTATTTGGTTTTAATAAAGTCGTGAAGTTGAACAGAGCATCGCTACGCACAGAGTTTTAAGATAAACTGTCTTGGGTTATGATTTAAATTGCGAAATTGAGTTGCAGGGAGTTGATTATATCCGTCGTAGGCATTAGGCATGATTCAGGTTCCGCGTAAGTTCAGGGGCGTTGAGTTCCTTCAGACACCCCGAAGCTCGGATCTTTGGAATGTTAAGTTCTGCAGGTTTTTTATCGGTTAATAAGTAAGCTAAGTAAGATGCCACCTTTTCACTATTAAGTTAATTAATACACCTACGTTTCTCCTTTCTTCAAACCTGCATGTGAAATGTAACGAGTTTGTCCATCTATAGTCAGTTGGGACATGAAAAATTACTTAAAATGGCTGATAAAATAACCTATGTCCTATAACCTGAACAGTGATTTGCATTATTTTGATAGGTTTACGTAACTTTTAAAACTGATGAAATAAAATTTACGTTATTTAATTAAGATGTCAGGTCTCAGTAATTACTTTAGACTTATCCATCTTTTCTTGAGTATGATTAGATGTGTCATCTGATAATGAATAAAATGAAAAAAACAAAGTAATTAGTAGATTCCCTATTTTCTTTGTCGAACTCATTCAACAAAGATTTTCACCGATATTTTTAAGCAAATGGACTGACGACTATTGCTTAATCCTAATCGATTGTTTTCGAAGTTGGATAAGATTAGAGCCTAGGAACTTTTCAAAATCTGTTTTTCCCGCATTTGACAGGAGATGGTTTCGTAAAATGGATCCGTATTTTGAAGAGTTGTAATGCAGTAGACTTAACCAATTTCATTATTTATTTTTCTTACTGCGTTAAATGCGAGTTAAGCTCGAAAGTACATAAATAAGTCCACAAGAATTCATTAGTGTGTTGGTTGGGTGTATAGACACGAACTCAGGAATGTACCTAAAACGAAACTTAACTTGTGGTTCAGCTATTGGCATAGCCATTATAGGATCGCGTCCTGTTAGAGTTGAAGTTTTAAATATTACCCTAGCCAACATATTATTATTATTATTATTATTATTATTATTACGGAAAAACATTATTCGATACGTCACCGATTCCATTCTACTTTAAAATTGCCATACATAACCTCACAATTTTAAATCTTTGCCGCCTGTCGTATTTAAATACAGAATTTGTTGTATGTTTATGGTATATTTCAATACGATATTTCACATTCCTAACTCGAGAGGTTTATTAATTACTTTGGATTTTAACAAAAGTTGCATATTTTCTAGCCGGAGCATTCCAAATAAATTGGCGAGTAAGCAGTTCTTAAAGTATGGAAATTTAAAGTCCATTGAACCTGAGAGGTGGTTTAAGAGATCAGGTACATCGAATATCAATTTTTTTTTTCTGAAACGAACGAATATTATAATCTAAACTCGGGCGTCTGGTGACTGCAAATATGCATGCGGTTATGATTTATGCTAAAGCGAAATTTTAGCAGCTGTGTTAGGCATTTCGTGCGTAGAATATATATTTATGAGAATTTTATATCTTCCAAATCTTAATTCAGATAGAAATTGCGAGGGTTTTAAATTAAGCGAAGAACTGTAACTACAAACAAAATACTTTTATTCTCAATAAGCTTGGAATATTTGAATATTTACATTGTACATTAAAACGTTTGCAGAAATCAAATGAGAAGATAAATTTAAGGTTCTCGTAGCAACAAAGATGTCGATGTTAAAATGACATCAGCCCCGAAGATGGAGACAGTATGTTTCTCCGAAACGTTTATACCCAGCTTCAAGACCACACGGTGTAGCAACGCAGGAGAATAAAATCTATTTGTAGTACAAAGAGTCAGGACTTGGGTTATTTTTGTTGAACTTAAGACGAAACTAAGAAAATAATTTGATAGAATCTGCCTAGCTCAGACAATTTCCTTTACCCGTAATTGTAATGCACTAATTCACAAATCTGTCCAGTGAAATTGGTCGTTAAAACCGAAAGACAGGCTTATTAATTTAAGGGAAGATTGCTTTACTTTTTTTGAACACATTTTAACACGCTGTGACTAAGAATATGAAAGAAAGTGTAGTCTAAGTGCTACGAGTGTAATGGCGTTTTGTGAACTACAAGAAAATTTGAGATTTGCGACGTTTTACTTGGAGTAAAATGACTTCAAGACGAAAACATAGGCTTGAAGAAAATTGTGTGGGCGTGTACTGGCGCTTAGTTTTAATGTAAATTCTATCCTATTACAGGTACATATCAAAGTACGAATTACCAGTGACATTTATGGTTATTTAAGGGATATAACATTGTGGTAATATATAAATCAGGTGCTAAGTAACATTAGTCCTGATATACAGGGTGATTCTAAAAGGACTTTACAACTTTGAAAGTGTATAGGAATTTAATCAGAAAGCTTACAGAATCGGTTGAGGTGTCATTTTGTAGCAAAACAAATCAAGTTTTATCTCAAATAGTCATTTTGGTTCGATGTGATTGCCATTGGTGATACTGCAGACATCCCACCTGAAATCAATTTCTTGCCAAAGCTTTCATGGCGGCTCTCATTAATAAAGTCTTCTCGGACTATTAGCCGTGTTAGTTGGTGATCAGTCGCCTTGAAAATGAGGACAGAGATGATCACCGACTAACACGGCTGATAGCCCGAGAAGAGTTTATAAACATTAGTCCTTTTATATAACTGTTATTAATCTATTTTAATGTCAGTTTACAACCATCAGCGTTTCAAAACTGACATAATATGCTTAAATTAGGTTCTTCAGAAATGTTATCAGGTTAGCAGGGCGTGGAGTCATCGATTCGTCTTCAATATTTGTAGTTCGTTTTTTAGTTTGACAACGTCCTTTCACTTTTACAAGAAACGTTTGAATAGCGAATATGAAGTACCTGAGCCCTTCTTGAAGAACTAATTGTTCAATTTGTCATTCTTCGAAGGTCCATTACCGTGTTCACTCCGGACCGCCTTTGGACCCTGTCCTGAGTTGAATGAACGCTGTCCACACACTGCCACCCAAAGATCCATTTTAATATTATCCTGTATCCAGAGACAGGAAACCCGTTTAAATGGGGGAAAAGTGCCTCGTGTGTCGAGGTGTACCTGTAGATCGCGGTATTCGGTATTAGCTGCATTCCCCTGGCTAACTACATCCGACCTGCAGTTGAACATGCAAATGCCATCGCCACATTTAAAAATCTCGACAAAATATTTCGAGATGGAAGCTAGGTTGAAATGCCAGACGGAAATTCTTGCTAGCCTAAGGAGAAGCGAGGTGTTTAGTACGCACAGAATTACCGTCCTGACGACAGTGTTTCGCTTCTAGAAAAAACCTTCGTCAGGTGGCAACTTTGGGGATCTCTCCACACAAGTCCTAGGGTAAGCTAATTTGTCGGGATGAACTGAGATTGGAACTTATGATGGTTTTACTGTGCGTTGCAAAATTGTCGTGTTTACTGTTAATCTTACCACTGACAAATACTTGTTTCGGCACGTCAATACATTGTATTTTATTTTACAAGTTACTCGGTCGCGTTAATTTTAATAACAGTGTGACTAAAATGTGATGACCAGCAGATGAGAGAAATGTGGCTTAGCAGGGGGGGGGGGGGGGGGAGATTTTGTCGAAGTTCAAGGGTGGAAATGTAATTCCCACTCCGAGTTAACATATTTTCCGGGGTTTCCGATCCTGTGGTGATAATGTTTCAGTAAGGGATTTTAATGCTGGGGTGGGGAATAAGCCAATTAAGATCATTTTATTAACGGAGTAAGAGACTTCTAAGGCTCCTGTCACGCTGGATGCAGATTATTTCGATTACTGGTACACGAATTCCTACGATCAGGGTTTTCGCCGTCAATGGACTGTGGACTTTAACAGTCTTCGTTGAGTGAGATTTCTACCCTAAGGAAAATATTCATTAGATGGTATAGTTGCGTCATATTGTGAAAATATATTTTTAATTAATTATTCTTGTCCGTCTAATCACAATTTAAAATTTAAAATTAAAATTAAGATAATTAAAATATCATGTGATGTTCCTATCGAAACATTCGATTTACAGTTAGAACATCTAAATGTAAATCGAATGTTTCGATAGTAAATCGAATGTTTCGATAGGAACATCACATGATATTTTAATTATCTTAATTTTAATTTTAAATTTTAAATTGTGATTAGACGGACAAGAATAATTAATTAACTAAGGAAAATAATGTTATTAAGTTATTAGTTTTATTAGGTTAATGAATTGTTCATGCAGAGACTACATGCAAAATTTTCTCTGTTCTCTTGAAATAACCCTAGACGTTTCTCGAATTTTCCCGATTGAAGTTATATTTAAAGAGAACTCGACGTTTACAAAAACACCGAATTTATTAATTTTTAAAAAGCAACATTTAATGTGTTGTTTGACTTCACGGTGGTGTCAGTGTTTGTACTTTTGGTCCCAAAGGCTCCTTAGTTGTAACACACATTTGGTTTAACCATCGTAATCCGTATTTCGCAGGAAATATGACGAACAATCAAATAGCTTTATGTACTGTGTATGTGTGGTTTTTGCGTTCATCGGCGATGGTCACGACTCGTAGGATTCTCATTGAGTTTCATGCGTCTATTTTATTCTCACGACGCCGTGGTCACGTGATTGCGCATCTAATGTGACTGCAGTCTACGTTCCTGTATTCGATTTCGTAACAACGAAATATTTTTTCAAAATGGAATAAAACTTCAGTTACTGGTTCTCGACGTCACGTATAGACTAGGAACACTGAGTTTGGATGGAGACACTCGAGGTTTTAAATTTATACCTTATGAATTAGCCTATTTCTTCTGTTTTGCAGACACGTGGAATTTGTATATTTCATATGGAAACAACTTTGATTTGTAAGATTTTTAAGTCTCGTAACGAAATAGACTGAGCCATTTTACCTTATTTTAAGACATCTTTTATTTTGTTTATAACTTTACACCATTTTCATTGTCAGCCTCCAGTTATTGTCATGAGATTACAATTTCGCTTTTATTATATTTAAATATAACGTGACATTTATCGAGCAGCTGAAATCTGATGTAATATTGGATCATGATTTGAAAGAATACATCGAAATAAATCCAGATACCCCGTTCTGCCCCCGGCTCCCATACGTTGTAAATCTCAGTCCAATCAGTTACGTCAAGGACAATGACACTTCCCCCCTTCCAAAAAGAAGAATTAGAAATCAAATGTGTGCTGTTCTTGCGTAATGAAATGTATATTATTTTTATATTTCAGGAAACATGAAATTCCATTGAGCTTTGCGTAAAACACGGGTCATATACAGGGTGATTCAAAAGGTTAGGGCCAAACTGAAGGGACTCAGAGAGAAAAACTTTCGAATAGGAATCCACGTCCTCCGAAGTCATCCTGAAATAATCGTACTTTACTATTCTCCTACTAGCTTAATTTTGTTTTTATTAATATACAAGGATTACATTAGCAATCTTAAGAACCAAATTATTTCAGCGGTATGTTATCAATGGCCTCGACAGACTCAGGATAACTTCGGAGGACGTGGATTCCTATTCGAAAGTTGTTCTCTCTGAGTACCTTCAGTTTGGCCCTAACCTTTTGAATCACCCTATATGACTGATAATACGGAATGGACATGAATTCGTGTAGAAATTTGTGATATAGTCCTTCACAATAAATTTAATTGAAATTATTTTAATATTTTCGGGGCTCAATTGAACAAACAGATTGACAGACAATCATTACATTAAGTGTTCTTCGTTTCTGGTTTGTGGAAGAACCGCTTAAGAGCGACGTTTCGTTCGTTTAAAATGCTTGCATTGCCCCAGAAGTTCTGGTGAATAACAGACCTCAACAAGTGGAATGTGTCAAAGAAATGGAATAGCACCCTCTCAGATCCCCAGAAGGGGTACGAGTCATACAAATCCGCATTAGTCTAGACTCGATTCTCGTGTGACCATATCCGCCTCACCTGATGAGACACATTCAGCTTCCAGTGAGCTGTGAACGAGCCTTTTCAACAGCGCCATCTGGCCGACCATCAGGAGGACTTCGTTAGTGAGCCACGTGGTTTAAAACTCACCTCCTCGCCTGGTAGGCGTTCGGCCGCGATGTGCGAGGCGCTCTTTGTGGAAATCTTCCGTGTGATCGCTCCTAAATAAAACAAATGTTTGCCAACCCTTGCTGGATGGCGCTGATTTACTGGAGACGGAAATTCTCAACTGTATCCTTCTCCGACTTCTGTAATCTGTGGCATAAAGAGAGTTAGTTTTTGAAGATTTCCGTCTTCTGAGTTATTGCGCCCTGTAGTCTGCCTCTATCATCAGGGAGACAAATCGTCCTGATGATGGAGGCAACAAGGACCTCCGAAACGCCGGTAAACTTCTACCAGACTACACGGCGCAACAACCCAGAAGACAGCAATCTTCAGACTCATCGCTGTGAAAACCTCAAATCCTCAGGTTAGTTTTTGATCCGTACTCCGTACGTAGGTACTTGAATTTTCGGATTACTCCCCTGAAGTCTTGTCTATCCTTCGACGATTACGTGGAAAATAATGGACAGTGATTTCACATTTGTATTTGCCGATAGGCAGACTACAATTGTGTTACAGAATATCAAAGGATGTTTGGTCTTTCCACCTCTGTTCTTAATTTCTTATGTCATTCGGATGAACATGACATTTGTGGTAAGATAGAATCGGACGGGTTTGTATCTTTGTTGGTTAATTTAGGCCTATCAACGCTGTAACTAACGCAAACTTTTTACCATCGATTCGAAACGAGATTGGTGAACTGTAGATGTTATTACAGGAATCGGTTGTGCCCTGACTTCAAGTCCAGAGGGTCTGAGGCCGAGATTTGCACACCGAACTTCCGGAGTACGAAGCAGGGACGATAATTACGACGTCCTAATTGCATGGAGTCTAAAACAACTCTTATTTATGATTTAATTGAACCGTTAATCATTTGTATTAACTGTAAATATTGTAGATTCGCTTTTACAGTTATATTATAACGTTGGTTAAAACTTAAATGTCCGTATTGAAAGGATTAAACTGTTGTTATATGACTAAGAGAGAATTCCAAGACTTTGTCTTCTTGTAACTGGAGGACTTAATTAATTACAGCGCAAATTTTAATAATACATTCTTTTCATTCTTTAATATTTATAAAACCAACAGGGCTTACTAAATATTCTGTAGCCAAATTAAAATAAGTGACTCAATATTAGATAATAGTCATACGACTATAGAATATATTGTTATTCAATAGTTCGGATATAAATGTATTTTAGGTCCCGGTATTCTACGACGTAATATGTAAGAAATACCTGAATAAAATATAAATTGCTTTTTATAGAATGTTTAATGCGTTCTTTGCAAGAAAGGAATAACTAATTGCATCATGTTGTTACATTTGTTTTAATGTCCGAAACCGTGAAATCGATTTTCATTTAATTTGGTACAGTGGAGCCACACTAAAATTTGTCATTTCGACTCATATTAGCCCATTTTTAAGGATTTTTTACACAGGAATCAAATCTAAGTTGAACTTCTCTCAAAGTTACTATCATCTTTTGAAATATGGTAACGTCTAGAAGTAGACCTGCAGCCTAGATCTGTCTGATGTCTAAAATTTATTATAATTGTTCAATATTTTATATAGTTGGATAAGTAATTTAAAATTAGTATATAATTTTATTCAGAATTCTGTCAACAGGTTCAACCTAAAAAGACGTATTTGAGAAATGTCGATGTGCTTGTTTCTGCCAGAAGAGTTGGCTCAGTTTTTAGATAACGCGAAAAAATTATTTTTTATTTTAAGTAAATGAAATGAAGACTTGAAAGGAATTCAAAAATTTATCAAGTACGTTTCGAGCTGTACTTAACATGTTACCGGCGTGGATTAATTTGGTAATTTCTTTACTTATCTGTGACATTTTGTTATGTACCGTAAACTTTTAATTACCAACAACTGACCGAGGAATGGTCTATTGTTCCACTGCCAGAAAATGTGGCCTAACTCCATTTTTTACGCTTAGAAACAAACTTAAATTTACAACGTACAATTTTGACTATGTTCTTCCAGTGCGTTCAAAAAGGAACTATGAAACAGTCCTGAACCTTTATCACGTATTTACCTTCTTGCTGTAAATATCCGTCTCTATATTATTTATTAATTTCTTCATTTTTCCTGCTTTCACTGCAGTTAATGCGATATTTTAAAGTTATATATTACAACTATCATAAACATTCGAGTAGATGCTAAACAAATTAGCAAATGCGTACGTATCGTGATGATTCACCAGAATTTAATTTTGTTGTATAAAATGCTGGAAGATCACTGGCCATATCTTGGTAACCGTGGATAAATAAAACAACAATAAGAGAGTCGTAGCTCAGGCGGTTAGTCACCGGCGGAGGCAAGGGATTTTTGGTGGAAAACGTGGCACTGAACAGGCTTCTCGCCCAGATCTTCGTGTTCCCTCTGTCAGCGTCATTTCGCTGCTGCTGAACGTTTATTTATGTGTTCGGAGGATGGACTCAGTTCAACAGAGACATAATTTCATCCCAACGTAATTATATCATCACAGTTCAGCCAGATTTTGACGAAAATTTATATCAACATTATGCCAATTCAGGCGAACCAACATCGTACTTTCTAATAGCCCACAATTAAAAAATTTTAGCGCTCGTAACTCAATTAGTGTCGGTGATTGATTATGGCAGGAACTGGGATTTTTCTCTCTTGCCACTGGTCCAGCCCTCTAACTAATGAGTACCGGGGCTTTCCTCGGGGGGGGGGGGGGCAGAGCGTGAAGCCCACTATTCTGTTCTGACTGCATATCAGTTTTCTCGTACATCTCCATTAAGCAAAGCGATAATTAAACTTTAACACTAAATAGTAACGACACCCACAAGGTTCTGAGATTGGGGGGGGGGGGGGTCACTTCCCACTTGAATACAACATCAATAACTATAGATTTGTAACAGTGAAAGTTTGTGATTCAATAAGTAACTAGTTCAACCTATCAGCGTTACACTGGATACTGTCTACTGTCTTACGTATATTTTATATATTTCGTGTCCTATACGACGTTTAGGGAGCTGGCTACACTCCAGGTTCAGATGATATGTTGTCGTTATAGTCATGTTTAATTTACATGCCAGGGATTTCTGGAGACGGTTATGACAGAATTCGGTACAATTCTTTAATAGTCGATTATCGCATTACCACACGAAAACTGTGGTAGACACAAACCGATCAAGGAATGAATGAAGTCAGTGGGTTAAAAGAAAAGTCGATTTCCAAAATAGGCTTTTCAACAGCAGTGACCAAGTGTCACTTTTCCAACCGTAAATCCCACATAGACTACCCTGGGATAGAACTCGGGCCTCGACGGTCAGAGGTTGGCTTTGCCTGATCTCTGGCACTGTCCTGAAACCTCTGCAGTTATTCCTCAAAAAAAGAATTAATTTATTAAGGCTGTTTAAAAATCCTCAATAATGCCTTTTTTTATAAACCTGTAATTGCATTACATCTGGGCCCCTAATTTACTAATTTATTTAGTAATACATCTAGCTGTTTATTATTAGCATTAAAAGTTAAAAGTTAGAAGACTTTTTAGTATTCTTGTGTTTGAAATCACGTCGTAATGGAGACGAGTGGGGGCATGTAGGTAACTATCCTATGAAGCCATCTTGAAGGAGTCCCAGATCCAGTCTGGATGCTGTGGTGAATTCTCAGCGCCTACCGAGATCGAAATCCCGACTGTTCCCAGTTACTTTAGTGATCGATTTAGTAGCAATAAAACAAATATTTAAGGTTCCGTACTATCTTTGCCGCCACGGTGGTCTAGCGGTCAGAACACTAGCCTTGTAAGCCTGGGGTCCCGGGTTCAATTCCCGGTGGTGCTCAAATTTATAACTTGTGTTGGGCAAGGCCGTGGTCTAGGCATCACGGAGTTTTCCTCCGGGGGCTTCCCCGGTTTCTCCGTGGCATCCCAACAATTACTCCATTCACACACAGAAGAAGGCAATGGCAAACCACTTCTGATCATCTCTGCCAAGAATGTATATATGTATGAGCAGGTCCCTGACAACCTGAAGAGGTTGGAAGGATCCTGTTCATGATATATGGACCTGTCGTCAGACAGAACACTAATAATAAAAAATAAAAAAAACTATCTTTGCATTAGATTATAAGTTCTATACAAATTTTCCGTTAAACTTTCGTTAAAAGCACCCACAATTTAACTAACATAATAATAGAATATGGGATTTGGTGTAGCTCAGTCAGTATAGTGATTGGGATAAGGGATGGAACACCGGGGTTTGATTCCCAGCACGGTGGGATTTCTGTCTTACAAAATTTCCAGATCGGCTCTAACTCCCACCCAACTTCCAGTCCAATGGTTACGCGGCCGGGGCTGCACTCCTCCGATGTCTGCAACGCGTGTTGCGTAAGCATCAGGAGAACTACGTTTTTGTGTTCATTTACGTCTATGCCCGCTTGAAACTGCGTTCATGTGGTCCCCAGCTGTACTATATCTGTTTCCCATTGTGTTATGTTCACGCTGTGTATTCATTATATTTTACACTCGAAATTCTTTTCTCTCTTGTCTACTTTTGACGTATATCTTACTGACTTTAGCTCTCCCATTTACATATCTATAGTTATGTAGCCTATTCGAATTTTTTTTGGTCCAAATTAGTCGTCTCTCTGTAGTAGCTAAGTCCTCGTTTGTATCTACTTAACCATTTGACGTAAATGTTTCTCCACAACTTTGTAATTTTCTCACAGTCGAGTATGTGCGTTCACATTACTCTTTTACGCATAAATAACATTTTTATATCTCAAATCCTCTTAAGATATAACTTAGTTTCCAAAAACCCGCCTTAAGCCATATTTCACTATTGGTTTTGTCAAGTGTTTACTAATCGTAATAAGTTAATTGGGTTTAATACAATCCAGACTCTGGGGCTGGACAGAAATCAAAGTTTCATAAACAAAGGTCACTTTGCAGTACATCGAGACAGCTGATCCATAAACTATCGCACATAACAACGGTTGATTTTAGAATAAGAATGTTATGATAATGTTGCGTCATATTGTGTTGAATATATACTTGTTCAATTTTTATCAGTCTAATCACAATAAAATATTATTATTAAATATTAAAATATTATTACAATTAACATTTAAATATTTAAAATATATTAAAATGATGCTCTCTATCGAACATCGAAATGTTCGATAGAGAGCATCATTTTAATATATTTTAAATATTTAAATGTTAATTGTAATAATATTTTAATATTTAATAATAATATTTTATTGTGATTAGACTGATAAAATTGAACAAGAATAAGAATGTTCTTTCAATTCCCACCACATATTTGTTTCTGCCCTTGTTCTGAATGATGTGTAGCTCTAATCTAGTTTAGAACACACCTATTATTGACGTAACACTTATGGGAATGAAATATAAGCTCTTTCAGTGATATTTTTTTTGATCTGTCCTCTTGGTCTGGTGTAGGACCTGGAATTAAAACCATGCTACCGTATAAAAATGCAGAAGAGGGATATTCGGCGAGGCTATGCCAGAATGAGCACATTTTATTGAATACAATACACAACTTAAGCCCATTCGCTCGAAAGCAGCTTTGCTCATTCATTAATATGAATGCCACGGTTCACGAAAAGCGGTTTTCAATTAAAGACTCGCATGGTTCGCATTCCCTTGTCGGATGTTTCACACACGCGGGGTTTCGACCCGCGAAGACATTGAGGGGCATCACGGCATGTGACCTGTAGCTACGTGACGCTTAATGAGCCAGTAAGTCGTGCTCCTCGCCCGCTGGGACAGCGACACCTTCCAGTTATGCGGGTGGTGTAGTTTGTGCATCCAGGAGTAAGAGGAAAGAGCAGATATTTTTGTAATGTTCTTGGAATTTGACGTCCTGGTAAACCGCACATGCAGAGAGATATTTTACGCCGCTCTTGTCCTGCTCGTTTGTTTAATATATGTTCATTATTTTATTTAATTTGTAGAAGTTAACATAACCACGGTGGTCTAGCGGTTAGAACGCTGGCCTTGTAATCCTGGGGGTCTCGGGTTCGATTCCCGGCGGTGCCCGAATTTATAACTTGTGTTGGGCAAGGCCGTGGTCTAGGCAACACGGAGTTTTCCTCCGTGGCATCCCAACAATTACTCCATTCACACACAGAAGAAGGCAATGGCAAACCACTTCTGGATCATCTGCCAAGAACGTATATGAATAGGTCCCAGTCCGAGAAAAGGATGGAAGGATCCTGTTCATATGGACCTGTCGTCAGACAGAACACTAAATAAATAAAATAACATAACCTCAATGGTGAAACTGTGACTTTTCCATTATGCTCTGTCAAATATTTAAATAATACAAATTGTTTATTTTCTCCATCGTCATGAATTAACTTGTGAGTGACGAGTAGATCAGTTTTAAGAAACAGAAATATTATTATATTAATTAAATACATATATATAATATTATTTGTTAATTATTTAATATTTTTTGCAAGTACGACGTGTGTTTGCGCGTCAGATTTATAAATCAACACAGATACACATAAAGATTTAACAGTTTCAAGAAGAGAAAATCAATTTCACGAAAGACTTTGAGCGGATTATTAAATGAAGTGTCATGAGATATAGTGAACTTCTTTAAAGAAAATTTTAGTGGGGGGTGACCAAAAATACATTAAAAGGAGTCAAATGCAAAAGAGGCTTCCAGCATTTGTGATTAGTAAAGCGAATCAACTAAGCTGTTTAAAAACGCTAATGCAAATAGTTCGCCAGTTGTCTGGAGAGCTACTTAAGCGGGTGGTGACGCGTGAGATATCCACTGACTAGATTAATATCGTTAATGATGATAAAACACAATGGAAAGATTTTAATGATAGTGGATTACTGTCCTAATACGTCATTTAAAAATGTTTAATAATTGAAATATCTGGGAACAACAATAACAAATAGAAATGAGGTCCATGATGAAATTAAGAGTAGAATACATTCGAGGAAAACTTGTTTCTGTCTAATTCAAAAGCTGTTATAATCTCGTTTACTATCCAATCACTGAAAATTACGATATATAAAACAATAATTTTGCCTTTTGTCTTGTATGGTTGTGAAACTTGGTCTCTTACCTTGAAGGAAGAACGTAGATTACAAGAGTTTGTAAACAAGGCGCTCACGAAGATATTTGGGCCTAGGAGGGATGAGATAAATGGGGAATTTTGAATATTTCATAACGAGGAGTTGCGTGTTGTACGGGTCACCTATCTTAGTGAGGATAATGAAATCTAGGAGGCTCCGATGGGCTGGACATGTAGCACGAATTGGGTTTGAGATGCAAGGGGTTCATACAGAATTTTGGTGGAAAATCCTTATGGGTAACGACAACTGGGCAGACCAAGAAGGAGATGGAAGGATAACATTAGGATGGATCTTATGGCGGTGGGCTGTGAGGATGGAGTTGGCTCAGGATCGTGTCCGGTGGCGGGCTCTGGTGTTGTCGGTGTTCGATCTGCGGGTTGTGCTACCAGGGAGATAGTGGATTACTGTCCGATTCACCCAAAAAGTTATATTAGTGAAAGGTCACTGTAAAATTTCTTTATCCGAATGCCTCTTGGTCAGGGCATTTTAGCTATTTGATGGTACTGTACAGAAAGCTTCTATTAACTTGTGGTGTAGCAAATATCGATAATTTCACTCATTTCCTAACTCGAGATTATATTGACAAAAAGCATGTTGAAATGTGATATATATACACATTATTTTTTTTTCTCTGTTTTAATATTTTCTACACAAAATAATCAGTGACTTTGCAACGAACGGCATTCATTTATTTACGCATAACAGAATTATAAACATATTCAGAATAAGGAAACATGGCGGAACACAATGTCCTGTTGTCAGAACAAGTACAAAGGATGGCCGATAAGGGGCCACTACAACAAGCCATCTGTTACAGTCCGGTACACTGAGAGAAAAAGATAATTTGCTTTCCAAGAAAGAGATGCGAATGACGCTTGAAAAGGGGCCCTCTGCATGAACCGTATTCTAGCCACACATTTTATAGTCTGCAGAATAAATCATTTTCCACAAACTCTCCATACTTTTGACGTATCTCGTATGGATTTTGATGCTGACAGCAACAAACACGAACGTTAACCTTTTATTCCTCTTGTAACCGAGTTTCCTCCGTGCGACCTTCACACTACATAAAATCACGAAACCGTGTACCTCCTTTAAATGGAGTAAAAATACTCAAATTGGGAATCACCTAGTTTTGAACCCATACACGTCTGAATGAATATGAAAAGAGATATGCACCCAAAAAGACCGGTGTGTGCCTCATTTTACTGGAACTGATGTTTTTCGAACTACAATTTTTACACGAATTAAAGGGAATTTTGTCTAAGGTCACATGTTCACGGCAAAGATAACATAAAGTCTTACTGCCATGAGAATTGTTTTAAGACTCGTCATGCAATATCTTACGAAGATGAGGCGGCAACTTCTTTTCGTGTTAAAACCCGACGTTCTAATTCTGCGCGACGCTAGAACAGTTTTACCCTTCTCATGTCCGAAACATTTCTGTAGGATCAATTATAATGTTAACTTCGAATTATCGTTTCTGTTTACCTAAGGATTCCCCATTCAACATTTTGTATAATTTTTCGTCTCATCCATGCTACATATCCAGCCCATTGTAAACATCGTACTTTACTGCTCCAATAAATAGAGAGAACATTGTAATGCAGTATTTTCTCGTTGCGTTAATAGACTAAAACTTGTCCACAATTCGCTGTTTTGAAATGCTTTTAATTAGTGTCTCTACGTCGATGTAAGGGACCGTGTTTCGTAAGTGTTCGAGACATCTGGTTCTTACGTCTTGTGTTCTAAACCGTTTTTTTTACTAATTTAAAAAAAAAAATTAACCTTATTTTTATTTAAAATAGTATTAAAATATATTAAAATTGTCCGTCAATCACAATAAAGTAATATAAGATAATTAGATGGTTAAAATATTATCCTTTGTTCCGCATCGAGTACTCGATTTACATATGGAACATTCTCGACATGTTTCGGCTTTCATAGAGCCGTCATCAGGTGTATGTTATAAACTCTTAATTCAATTACTGGTGACGGCTCTATGAAAGCCGAAACATGTCGAGAATGTTCCATATGTAAATCGAGTACTCGATACGGAACAAAGGATAATATTTTAACCATCTAATTATCTTATATTACTTTATTGTGATTGACGGACAATTTTAATATATATTTTAATACTATTTTAAATAAAATCACAATATGACGCACCTACAATATCTTATATTTATCATTATTTGTAGCATCGGTAAAATTGAAAAAAAAAGTCTGTCCTGATGCTGTGACTTCAAGCATGTATTTGAACCTGATGATGGTCACATTGGGTTGAAACATGTAGTCCATGATAATTGACTGTGAACTGAATGTGTGAAAGTGACGGACGGGGATAAACAAGATAAAACAATTTTAAATTGCAATAACTTTAGTTATTATTTTCCTAAGTTCCACCATGAACGTCGTTTATCTTAGTTAAAATTTTGGACGAAATACTCGTTCATGTTAAAGATCTATAGCAAAGCAAACGACTGTGCCGTCAAGTTTACTGATACCGGTGTTTGGTACGGGTTCTAGAGGCTTATTGCTAGGCTACCTGTTCGCGTATTAACTTTTACAAGAGTTTGTAAAACGAATTAAAGGTTAATTAGCCCTAGCGGAAAGTAAGGTATTAGCCTTTAAAGCAATTGACCGAGCTTGTGTGCAGGTACAGCTCAGAGATTCGCTGTCCGCGGATTAGAGGAACATCCGGTGAGTGGTGGTAGCTTTACGATGGCAGCGAATGAAGAAGAACATTGGCTTTCATATCGTTCTCATGATCCAGCCTGCGGCCGTCACCGCGTGCAATAGCGACACAAGTACTTTCCAGAACTACCATTCTTCCCACGGTAAAGAGTAGTCATTTTAAAAGTAGGGATGCGAGTCAGAGTCCCCGGTGAGAGAGTTTCCTCTCCAATAGCCACAGTACTTTGACCATTAACCAATAGAAGTTTCAAATATTGACTTCGCCATTTGCACATTAATATAACACTCGTACGTCTTTACAAAAATGTAGGAAGAAACTAACTAACTTGCCCCAGTGACCCCGATACTCAGCCTCACTAACTAACTAACTAACTAACTAACTAACTAACTAGTTGGCTTACCGAACCCGAAGGTTCATCACCGAATTAACCAAAGCCCTGTCCTGGGCCAACAAAATCCAGTCTCCTTCAACTCCTATCTCCCATAGATCCTGCCTGAGATTATCCTCCCATCTACGTCTAGGTCTCCCCAGCGGTCTCTTCCCCTCAGGCTTCCCAAATAGTGGACCCAACCAACCAGATGGCTTAGGGAACCCGAAGGTTCATCACCGAATTAACCAAAGCCCTCCACCGGACCCTGTCCTGGGCCAACAAAATCCAGTCTCCTTCAACTCCTATCTCCCATAGATCCCGCCTGAGATTATCCTCCCATCTACGTCTAGGTCTCCCCAGAGGTCTCTTCCCCTCAGGCTTCCCGGTGCACACCTCTTGTCCCATCCATGCGTGCTACATTCCCCGCCCATCTCATTCTCCTAGACTTAATCACCCTGACAATATTGGGGGAGGAGTACCGATTTTTAAGCGTAGGAAAACACTAATAAAATTATTGCATTGAGCACAGTTGCCCTCGAGAAGCTATCAGACGCTCAGCTAGTACAGAGATAAATGGGACCCAAAGGTCTGTCATCATTTTCACAAACGCGCGCCATTGTAATCGATCTTAAGCCAGATGAATCCAATCAATACTCTCAGGCCCAATTTCTTTGCGATCTACTTAAGATTATTTTAATATAATAATGTTTTCTAAATGTCCCTTCCTTCAAGATATCCATGTACGAAATTTTTTTGTGAAATTTATATTTCTCGTGTGTGCTGCAAACACTTCTCATCATCTTTGATTTGATTATCGTAGTAATATTTAGGGACAATCAATTGGAGTTTTGTCAACGATTGCCCTAGGAATTATTTTACTAAATTTATTATTGCAAGGGGTAATGGAGCTTCTCATGTCGTCCGACGTCTTTCCAAAGCACAAATATTCCTCTTATCAATTATATCTCAAATCCTAAATTTCTGTTCTTTTTTCAGCGTGAAAGAAAGTTTCACACGCGTAGAAATAAACACGTAAAATTATAATCGTTTATATATTATTATATTCTGACAGTAAGTTAAAATTATTCTGAAAAAAAAAACTGGATCGAATCTTCTTTTAATTTTCGTCTGATTTATCTTAATTTCTTCCCAAGTATTTAAACTTTGTCACGTTTAAGAAAATATATTAACTCTCTTTATATTACGAACTTGTCCTTGGATTTGGTGAAGAGGTCTGCGTTGTTTTCAGACCAACTTTTGTAGTAGCATCGAATAGAGAGTTTTGTATTTGTCTTTATAATGTTTATGATTTAGCATCACTCAACATCAGCATATATAAAAATCCGATCTCTCATCGGTTCTAATCTCCTCCTGAACGTATATACTAAAACAAATTTGGAACTTAATACGTCACATAAATGTTTAAACTACGCTTGTACGTACTTGGTTATAGACAGTTTTTAACCCGTCTATCTAGACTATTAGGCTGAACCGACTTTGGCTAGCGAAGACAGCAATAACAAACACTACACATGGAGACCAGCATTCATTTTTGTACCGAAATGATTGGGTAATCAGAGTAAACTGGTTATCTGTTCGTTGATGTATTAAACAGGAAAAATAAATATTTATTTGTTCGTAAGACAGGACATGTCATAAGGTAAATATCATTTTGACGAATTACTCGGCTCTTAAATCAGAGGGTCTGTCCTGATGTTTATAACGCATTTATAACAAGTTTCTGAAATAACTCCACTTGTTTGCAGACTTGTAATGAAAGTAGATGGAAAATATATGGCACTGATGCTATTTCGTTATAATATATCAAATAAACCATCTTTTATTTTAATAAAATCTCTACACCTGATTTTTTTTCGTGTAAGTTTTTCCATTCTGAGGTTTAATTTCCGTTTATAATGGAATAAATGCATTTCTTTTGGTATTACAACTAATACGATTTATGTAATAACAAAATATTCTGTTGTTGATTATAAAGCGGCCTTTACTAATATTCTGTAATACCGTAAATTCTAAATTTTTATCATCTCGATGCTGATAACTAGTTACGGCTACACAAATTTTTGAACCCGAATTCATTTTGAGTTAGAACAGATTCACCGTGTGTCAACGAAAATTCCGAAAATGAACGGTGGAACTGAATGGGAATCATTTTAGTTGTTCAGAAGATAATTAAAAGAGATTTATTAATTTAATTTGATACATTAGACAGAACATATTTTAAATTTAATGAAATCGGAATGCGGCTTACATATATATGGCGTGTAAAAATCGATTTAATGATATTTTTCCCCTGAAAATCTGTTACCAAATCAAATGTACGTCTTACAATATCATATCGTTTAGCAATCGATGTTCAATAAGACCTTATAATGTCATAGGGGTAATTGTGAGTAAAATATGAAATTATTGTGAAAGAAATAGGTTCTATGAATACCGACTCGTTGACACACGCGTTAGGGGAGGGGAGGTTAGTGAACGTGTTTATGAATCCTGGTGTTTCTTTAAGAGGCGGAAAGTTCCTTGTTTTTTCTGAGCGTCGTGTCGTGTTCTGAGTCCATGGTCATTGGTTTGTTGATATTGCAGAAATTTAAGAGAAACATCCGAATGTACAGTCAGAGACGACTTGAAACTACCATAGACCGCTGTTGCCCGAACACGAGCTGCCCCCTCAACAGAGCAACAGATGATAAGCTCATAGAGAACAAGCCCGACTTGTGTTCATTCATTTCAGCAATTATTCAACTTCGGGCTCTGTTAATAACCTGTGCACAGCCTACAGATGCCTGCTATAAGCTTTGCCTTCAATGGAGCCTCTCAACTGTTCCCGATGATGTCCTGTATCTGCCACTCTTTAAGCTGGACGCTCCTTCGTTCTTTTTTGTGGTTTCAGAATTTATCGTGATTTAGGAGAGAAAAAAATATTTGAAAGAACGTCCCATTTCGAGGAGTAGATAACGGGTTTGAATCATGCTTTATTGAAATTTGGATCAGCGGTATGCATTAAAATATGCCTTGATTTTGTTGGTGACATTTCATTTTCTCAATGCGACGAAAGAAGATGGCAGGTTTCTGGGATATTGCGCCTTGTAGTCTGCTAGAGGTATAACGACGTTTCAGAGGTCCTTGCTGCCTCCAACAGGGATACTCGTCGCCCTGATGATGGAGGCAGAAAGGACCTCTGAAACGTCGTTATACCTCTAGCAGACTACAAGGCCCTACAACCCAGAAGACGGCCATCTCCAATGTCTCCACTGTGCTACGTCTGAGAAGTTGTCGGTTTTTCCTCTGAACATAAAAAAATCTTGGTGACACTGGGCATAAGATATTTTAAAAAAACACCACAAAAGGAAACACTGTAATTGTAATCTGGAAGCAAGAAAAATTGATTAGAATGTCATTCGGTGCGTACAGACACTACAAAATGCGGATATAGGCCAAAATACGCGGACGACGAAATTGTGGCAAAAAGGAAAACCTCGGTTGGCGAGAGAGCAAGGCACTAAATGCTCTGTTATCATGTTTCAATTGGGAGATTTTCCGATGACGGAACTTTCTCGTTGTCGCAGAGGGCGACTGCGGTGTGCGCGCAGAGAGTGGCTCCACCACGTCTGGGGACCTGGACGCTGCGGACGGAGATCTGGAGGCGGAGGTTAAACCCCGGAAGATCCGACGCAGCCGGACCACGTTCACGACGTACCAGCTGCACCAGCTGGAGCGCGCGTTCGAGAAGACGCAGTACCCCGACGTGTTCACAAGAGAGGAACTGGCGATGAGACTGGACCTCAGCGAGGCCAGAGTACAGGTCAGATATGCGTCCAAGCCTCACGCCTGGATTGTTTCATGTCACGCTTTCAAATTAAAATTACGCGGTGCCAATGAAATACATTACATAATGTTTGGTTTCTCTCCTGACGGGACAACTAACCAGATGGCTTACCGAACCCGAAGGTTCATCACCGAACTAACCAAAGCCCTCCACCGGACCCTGTCTCCTTCGACTCCTATCTCTTATAGATCCCGCCTGAGATTATCCTCCCATCTACGTCTAGGTCTCCCCCGAGGTCTCTTCCCCTCAGGCTTCCCAACCAATACCCGGTGCACACCTCTTGTCCCATCCATGCGCGCTACATGCCCCGTCCATCTCATTCTTCTCGACTTAATCACCCTGACAATATTGGGGGAGGAGTACAGATTTTTAAGCTCATCATTATGCAGTTTTCTCCACGCTCCATCGTCTTCTCTCCTAGGCCCAAATATCCTTCTCAAACACCTGCAATCTGTGTTCCTCCGTCTAAGTAAGAGACCATGTTTCGCACCCATACAAAACAAGAGGTAAGATTATTGTTTTGTATATTTTAATCTTCGGGTTCTTAGAAATCAGACGGGAAGACAAAATATTTCGAACCGAGAAGTAGCAAGCATTTCCGGAATTTAGTTTTCTCCCCCAACCACCAAAATTCAGACTTGTCTTCGATGTGATCTGTTGGAGATCCACTACCACGCACGATCACGTTCTAGCGACTTTGATATTTACAGTATCATTGGCCAATTAAATGAGCTCTTTTCGTTTCAACAAATGATGCCCATGTCTTTGAGTTATATTTGTTTACAAATGTTCAAAAGACGAAATAACTTTCTAATAACAAAAATAGTTTTTTCTTATTTGCTTTCGTATTTTAGACGTATTGCTTGCGAAATTTTGTTTTGGAATCTATATTCGACGTATTTCTCCTATTAAAAGTGTTTACGTGATCTCTGAAACTTTCTGCGACAGAGTAATTACCGTTAAAGGCCTTGACTACATTCGTAAACATTTACAGCGTCGACGTATGTATTACAATTTCTATGGTTTTATTTTATTTATAGAAATTCTATAATATCAGTCGTGAAGTATTTATCAAACTCCGGAAAAAAAAATTAATGCAGGAATTTATTTATTGTAAAAGGGGGAGAATATAATGACTAGGTGAGCAACTGTTAGCTTCTCACGTCTTTAATCTGTGGAGAACGAAATTAGAAGTTGTCTGCGAATATGTACATTTGAATTCAGATGACCAAGTTAAAGCACATTGCCGTTATGCGTTGTGTTTACAGGAGTTGCGTCTTTGGACGATTGTATTTTGTAGAATTAGTTCAGTTTGTGGCCGTCAGCAGTGAGACCAGAGAGATGTCGCTGTAGGCAGAAATGTTAAGGAGATGTTGGGACAAATTCTGGTCGCTGTCAATATTATTATATTTTGATGCTGCTAAGGGAGCCTGGGAAAAGTTATGAAGTTTTAAAATCAAGAGGTCATGGTTTTCGGTTCAGAATTGAGATAAAAACGTATAGAATATTAACAAATACTTGATTTTTGATTTTAAATAGTTACTTTAGCCGTAATGAACTACCTTGATCTGATGACAGTATTTCAGATGTCAAAGAAATTCGATTTTGTAATGGAACCCAAAGGATTTATTCATGCCATAACAGTAGCACACAGCCGCAACCTGTCCCAAAATTTTCCCTAAAGGTTGGAGCACATTTATTTAAATTTATTTTTACAAAAAAAAATATATTCGTCGAGACACGCGTTTGCCGATACGTTGACGCATTCATGAAATGAAATTTTACGTCCAAATAATCAGCGGCTATGTCAAAATCACGTGATAAGCTTTACACGTGTAAAGCCCTGTTGGTAGTACTGCAAATTCCTTCCCCAAACGTGTTCATAATTACTCTGATTCTTATTTTAATTTACGTATACGCCTCTGTCTGCGCGTTAGGGTTTCCGGATCAAACTTCTGTGTTTATTGAATCTTTTCTCATGTACGAGGTGCGATCGGAAAGTTTCAAGACTGTGTCAATAGCGGGCGAACCGGATGTAGTACGAGCTTCTGCCGCTAGGGGGTGCGGCCTACATTCATAGTGAATCAGTGTGCCAGCCGGCATCATCGAATTAGCATTTGTTTCTTAGTTACGGGCGTTTTGGTAGTGCATTACACCGACCCTCCTGCGATTTCGGAATGGCGTGTGCATCAAATTTTGCCAAAGACTCGCCAAAACGGCTACGGAAACCTATGAAATGCTAAAGCAAGCATTTGGGGAGTCCGCAATGGGTCGTGCACAAACTTTTGTGTGGCATTCACGTTTTAAAAATGGCCGAACCTCTGTCGATGATGACGAGCGTTCTGGACGACCATCTTCGAGCACAACGGCCGAAAATGTTACGAAGATTCGGCAGGCCATTCACGAAGATCGACCATCGTCGTACCATCAACGACTTGTGCGACATTGTTGGGATAGGCTATGGGACCTGTCAGCTGATTCTAAAGGAAGAACTCCACATGCGACGCATCCTGTCTGAGGACCAGAAGCAGAATCGACTTCTCGTTTGTCAGGAGCTCAAAGATCTTGCAAGAACCGACCCCAACTTCCTTTCTAAGCTCCGTGTGACTTCTTCCTCTTCCCAAAGATGAAAATTCAGCTAAAGGGAAGGAGATTTGAGACGATAGAAGAGATTCAGGCAGAATCGCAGATGGTGCTTGACAGGCTGACAAAGAAAGATTTCCAAGGATGCTTCCAGGCTTGGCAGCGGCGCTGGGATCGTTGTGTTCACTCCCAGGGGAACTACTTCGAGGGTGATGGATGAATTTAATACCTGAGATAAGTGTACGGGTCTGGAAACTTTCCGATCGCACCTCGTACCTCAACACAAAATTTGGCTGGTGCATGGAGCGTCATAACCTCGTATTCTGCACGTCTTTATGGTGTAGTGGTTAATCGTTTTAGCTTTTGTAGGTCTAAATATACGGATAACCTAGGCACTGATGAAATAGCTTAAAATCTACTTTCTAATTACTTGAAGAAGATCATTGTCTTCCGGTATCTTGCACCGTGTAGTCTGATAGATGTTGACTGACGTATCAGATACATCAACGAAGACAGCCATCTTTGAACATGTCATCGTAAGAACTTCAAATGTCAGATCGTGTACAAAAACACGAGAAAAGGAAATGAAATTGTGTAATTTGTGTCAGCCTGTTTGTGGGGAAAAAATTTTGCCAAACTCCAGTCCTCACAGTTGACTTTTACTTATTAGTACGTAACGGAACTACAATAAATCCATTAGTTTATCTTAGATAATTTAATTTAATTTGAGCTGATAAATGTGACCGAGGTGCTCGTTAAGGCAGCCTTAACGATTCTGGGAATTTCCGACCTAAACAGTCGTAAAAGCAGCGTCAATTGCTAATGACAGTTCTCCTGAGAGGACGTGTCCTGTCCTGTATCAGTTAGGCCTACACAGTGACAAAATAAGTTACAAGTAGAAATTAAGCTACTTAATTAGCTAAATTTAAATGGAGCTGTGATCTGAAGATTTCTGTCTTCTGGGTTGTTGCGCTGTGTAGTCTGGTAGATGTTAACCAACGTTTCAGAGGTCATACTGCCTCCGTCATCAGGGCGATGAGTATGAAGATTTCTGTCTTCTGGGTTGTGTAGTCTGGTCGATGTTAACCAACGTTTCAGAGGTCATACTGCCTCCGTCATCAGGGCGATGAAGATTTCTGTCTTCTGGGTTGTTGCGCTGTGTAGTCTGGTCGATGGTTACCAACGTTTCAGAGGTCATACTGCCTCCGTCATCAGGGCGATGAAGATTTCTGTCTTCTGGGTTGTTGCGCTGTGTAGTCTGGTCGATGTTTACCAACGTTTCAGAGGTCATACTGCCTCCATCATCAGGGCGATGAGTATGAAGATTTCCGTCTTCTGGGTTGTTGCGCCGTGTAGTCTGGTCGATGTTAACCAACGTTTCAGAGGTCATACTGCCTCCATCATCAGGGCGATGAGTATGAAGATTTCTGTCTTCTGGGTTGTTGCGCCGTGTAGTCTGGTTGATGTTTACCAACGTGTCAGTGGTCATACTGCCTCCATCATCAGGGCGATGAAGATTTCTGTCTTCTGGGTTGTTGCGCTGTGTAGTCTGGTCGATGTTAACCAACGTTTCAGAGGTCATACTGCCTCCGTCGTCAGGGTGATTCATCTTCTGTCTTCTGGGTTGTTGCACTGTGTAGTCTGGTCGATGTTAACCAACGTTTCAGAGGTCATACTGCCTCCGTCATCAGGGGCGATCTCAAGCAAGCACACAGTAGACAATGTCCAGCACAATATTCATACAATGTTTCAAGAATTTTCATAGACTTTAGAGAATCTGTTTGTTTTATTCATGCAGTTAATTCATGTCTCGTTTTGTGCGGAGCTCACGTCTAGGTTTAGTTGGCTGGTAACATGTTCTGCTGTTCTCATGAATACCGATTCATTAATTTTCTCACCTTATCTCAGTAGAAGCTTTTGCTGATTCCCCTTTCCAGCAGTGTTCTTCTATTTTACACACTGATATTTCTCTAATTTTTGTGTTGAGCTGTTTTCGGTGATTCTAATTTGAATTGCATTAATGTCTCTCACTAGCATTTGCTTTCACATTCCCGTGAGAGTCCATAATTCTGCCCTTCGATACCTGTATCTCGCGTTGTGGCTATTATTAAAATGCCTCGTAGCTTTGTTGGTCTCCTGAGTTCTGTTCGTACTCCAAATGTTCTCATGATTTTGTTAATGTCTGGTGATACTCTTTGCATTGGTGATCTATATCTAACTTCTGTTTAGGATTTCGTTTATGAAATTCGATGAGTACGTACGTTTTTCAATATGTAACCCCTATAATTGCTGTTTGTTGAAAGTGTTTTCATTTCTGCCAATCCTGACGTAGATGGGAGCATAATATTAAAATGGATCATAGGGAAATAGGTTTGAGGGATATTGATTGGTTTCATCTGGCTCAAGATAGGGTCCAATGTCGACTCTTGTGACCATGGTATTGGGAAAAAAGCAGGCATTTTCTTTACTGGTTGATATTTTTGCTATTCAAGAAAGACTTATCAGTTATTTATACCAGAGTTCCAATTGATACCCTGTAATACGAGATTTTAACTACCTGCAGTGATTCATAGATCGGTCAGGTAGTCAGTCTACTTATTAGCGTACAACCCTAGTACCGAATTCGACCACAAGCTTCGCCACTGTCCTTAAAGTAATAACTAACAACCAAATCTGTCTGCATAATAGAACTGAATGAAACAATTCGTCGGGATATTGGAGTTACAGCGAAATCCCGAAATTTTGTGGGGCCTATACGAGCTACAGTGGACAATGTACGACATAACTTTGGTGTTACGAATCGGCCACTGCCACAGACCTTCGCAGAATCGTCAGAATTACAATGCACCGTTCTCATGCAAGTGACAATTGAATATCAGCTGGCGTCGTGCGCGAAACCCAAGTTGCGTGCAAAGTAACACTGACCCATCACGAGTTTCCAAAGTAACAAAATAATAATTCAATTCTTTTTAATAATAATAATAATAATAACTATGGGAAATTTTATTGTAGGAAAATAGATTAGTGTTGTGCCCTGGTTACATTATTTTAAAACTAATTGTGTAACGATTTATTACACGTTGAATCCGTAACACAAAGCCACGGAGGAAAAGACGAATCATTTTATCAGTCTTCAGAACTGAATCAGTGGTATCGTAAAATTAAAACTCACTTATTTACATTTTTTAACTCTAAAATTCCTAATCAGATTTCAATGCAATTTTGTGTTTACGGTCTGCAATAACGAATTTAAGTTTGGTTCGTATCGGTCAACTGTAAACTCAGTTGCACTCGAAGCTCTGTTAGAGCTTTGACGATTTTTCTCAGAAACGTTTCAAATACACGAATATGGATTTAAAACGTTTGTTTCAAACAGAGTTTTTTTTCACATAATTAAAATAATTTATGGCTATGGCTTAACCGAGATTAGGAATGAACGGATACCTCATCCTATGGCAACAGTGTTGAGTAACGTCACTTGCAAGAAGTACTTTTATCTTAATAAGTGTGAACACGTTATAATATCTTTTTTCTCAACACTTACCTACTTGTAGTTACTCTTCACAAAAGTGTTGAAACAAACGCGACCTTCACAGCTACAAAACAGAAAAATACGTAAAACTATTTATTTTCAGTATTCTGGAGGACGTTAGACTGATTGTGCGATAGGTTAGGCTAACGAGCACTGAAATAGACTATAGGGCTGTTATAAAAACATTATTACGTAATATTGTTTTAAAATGTTGTCAAAATTAGTAATGTACAACGTTACAGAAGGAGAATAACAACAAAGTTACAGCCAAAGTTTTTGAGGAAATAAATGGAAATCTTACATTATTTGGGTGTAACTATTGGAAATAGACGCCTATAAAAATTATAATATTTTCTTTCCGTCATAAAAACAGGTGAGTAGTTGAAATAGCTTTGTGTTATTTTTATACGAGGTGCGATCAGAAAGTTTCCAGACTGCGCGTATAAAAACCCGTACACTTATCTCAGGTATTAAATTCATCCATCACCCTCGAAGTAGTTCCCCTGGGAGTGAACACAACGATCCCAGCGCCGCTGCCAAGCCTGGAAGCATCCCTGGAAATCTTTCTTTGTCAGCCTGTCAAGCACCATCTGCGATTCTGCCTGAATCTCTTCTATCGTCTCAAATCTCCTTCCCTTTAGCTGAATTTTCATCTTTGGGAAGAGGGAGAAGTCACACGGCGAATAAGGAGGGTGCGGGATGACGGCCATGGTGTTTGAGGCCAAAAACTGCCGAACTTTGAGGGCGGTGTGCGCTGGCGCGTTGTCATGATGCGTCCCATGTGGAGTTCTTCCTTTAGAATCAGCTGACAGGTCCCATAGCCTATCCCAACAATGTCGCACAAGTCGTTGATGGTACGATGTCGATCTTCGTGAATGGCCTGCCGAATCTTCGTAACATTTTCGGGCGTTGTGCTCGAAGATGGTCGTCCAGAACGCTCGTCATCATCGACAGAGGTTCGGCCATTTTTAAAACGTGAATGCCATACAAAAGTTTGTGCACGACCCATTGCGGACTCCCCAAATGCTTGCTTTAGCATTTCATAGGTTTCCGTAGCCGTTTTGGCGAGTCTTTGGCAAAATTTGATGCACACGCCATTCCGAAATCGCAGGAGGGTCGGTGTAATGCACTACCAAAACGCCCGTAACTAAGAAACAAATGCTAATTCGATGATGCCGGCTGGCACACTGATTCACTATGAATGTGGGCCGCACCCCCTAGCGGCAGAAGCTCGTACTACATCCGGTTCGCCCGCTATTGACACAGTCTTGAAACTTTCCGATCGCACCTCGTAGTTGATACGAGGTTAGACTGACTCTGTGGTAATGTTTTTAAGGGGTCAATTGTATATCCTCCAGATTTTATATGAGTGAGTATGGAGCAGTGGTGGAATAATATTAGCAGGAAAAACCCGAATAACTCGGAATAACTTTGTCCACCACAAATCAGCTGGTCGCGAATACGAGCCTCTACACTCAGAAGCTGACGGTTAACCACCTGTCCAATGGCTCTGTCCAATAGCTGTAAGGTAATAAATACATTTGTGTCTACGTCGTATCTGAAGTGACTATTAAAAAAGATAGGCCTAAATGTTTACGAACTTAATTAATAATTGATTTTTTTTGTAATAATTCAAGTTAAGTGTAATTTAAAATGTAATGACAGTTTTTCGACTTTTCGTACATTTCTGGTTCAGATAATTTTCGTCACGTGTTTAGAGTTTCATTATGTGTTAATCTAGACTGTGTTAGCACGTGGTGTGGTTGTATTTTTGTTCAAATATGGCGACGGGCGAAACTGGAAGTTACATGTGAAGAAAATTTAATACATTGTATGCGTTTTAATGTCTTACCTTTGAGTATTAAAACAACTTTAAATATTTTATGCAGATATAAGCGCAAAGGTGAAACAACGTTATGTAGGCTTGTCCGACAAGAAAGGTCTTCATGATTGCAATCGATTCTTGGAGCTGTGACGCCTATCAAGCCATTGGTTGTGATTAAACTTAGCCTAAACACTGTCAGATTTCTAGTCGAACGAACCATTTGTTACAAACCAATCACGAAAGCTTAGCTAACAGAGGGCACTGGAGTGATGTATTGTTTGTAATTCGTTTCGTGAAGTTTGTCGTTTGAAGCAAATTGCAGGCCTGAATTAAATTCTCGAATCGTTTACGGATTTTAACTTTTAGCGTAATATTAATAATTTGTATTTGTTTGTTTAAATCTTGTCAGTCTAATCACAATAAAATTCCTAATTAAATATTAAAATATTACCATAATTAACATTTAAATATTTAAAATATGTTAAATGATATTATATATCGAAATGTTCGATTTACATTAGATCATCACTTTTTTACACGACATGTTTCAGTTCTAAAAGAACCATCTTCAGGTGTATAAAATAATATAAACTTAAATATAATTTCTTAAATGCAACTTTTTAGTCAGATGTTTTTCAGATTTCAAATGATGTTTTCTTCCAGATTTTTATTGTATTTTTTAATATCGTATTCGAAGTTGTTTTGTATATGTACGTCGTGCTTAATATGATTTTGTGTGGGTGGACGTTTGTTGTTGTTTTAGTATCCAGAAATGAAGTTGTGGAGGAGTTACGTCCATCTGGAAGTATATTTTAAATATTTAAATGTTAATTATAGTAATATTTTAATATTTAATATGAACTTTTGTGATTAGACTGACAAATTTAAACAAATATATATTTATCACAAAATGACGCAACTTTATCATCTCAATTTGTGTTTGATTGCGAGGCTCGCAGATTTGGTTTTCTTTGCTGTGATAACTTGTCATAACTTTCTCATATCTGCACACAGATTCGAATTAAGAGGTAGACTGGTGTGATGTGAGAGATGGAACAGTTGACATTGTTTACTGTAGGTCTTCAGAAATGGATTACAATGTTCAGTTATAGACTTAGCTCATCGTGTAATTAATTCATTACCTATACGAGAATGAAAATCGATAGGTGTAGGAGGTACACTGGAATTTATAGTACCCTAGTTATCGTGAGCTTTTCGGCGATGATTTGTCGAGCTAAGGATCTTTAACATGAATTTTCAAATGCACTTATGCAGGATCTAACACAAATGTAATAGTGAAATGCATTCTGTACAAAATAATAATTTCCTTTGAGAATTTGTTAGGAAAAACATAATTTCCTAAGCTGCATACACGACATCATACTTCTGTTCCTTTCCCCGGTGTTTTGAGCGACGCCCGACAGAGGGGCAAGACTCGTGATGCCAATGCCATGACAGTCAGGTAAAATTTCGGCGATTGACCTCAAGGTCAACAACACAAATATTATTTGTTTTGTGATTTAGGTTTTTTTTTAGTGGTATTCGGTGGTAAACTTGTCTTGTGGGCACACTAGATTATACGACTCGAGTCAAAGACATCACAGTCTTCGGCAGCCATTTAAAGACGACTGTTAGACAACCCGTAATACCACATGGGGGGAAGCGTTGGTTCGCGTGTCATCAGATGTGGGCCTATGTGTACATAAACTTACGCAACAAGCTTTTAGCAACTGAATTTTTGACGCCTGAAGATGACCCGGTCGGGCCGAAACATGTAACGCGAATAAAGATTGTGTATACATCTTTTTCATATATTTATGTTAATCAATGATAAAATCATGAAACGTAGTACAGCTAGAATCCTATTTACGTTATTTCGATGTAATGTCATCTGATGGTGGTAGTTCCTGTAACGTAGGGCCAAAGTTATTAGGAAATATTATTTTTTAAATTTCCTAATCTTACATTGTCCCTCTGGCCTGAAGAGCAGGTTTCTGGTATTTTACGTTTCGATAATATTTAATTTTATCTCCGTATCGTCTTCAATTTCTCTGAGGACGTAGGCATTACGTTCAGTTCATCTTAATTTTTTTAATGTAGTTTGAACTGGAAACTTGTATTACCGCCAATTTAATTTTCCTTAAAATTTGCGTTCGAAAGCGGCGTTTCAGTTCCAGAAATTTCTGTTGCTATTTAATATTTCAGTCGCTTCTTATCTTAAGCCTCATTTTATTTTCAATAATCATTCTGTTATGTCATACGATCTGTTCCTTAGCATTAACGTATTTTATATCCGACTCTATATTCTTATATATAAAGTTGATGTTGTGGGTTTGGGTCTTTATTTGAATGTTTATATGTTCGCTCGTACCTCGAGAAATGATAAACCGATTTGCACCAAACTTGGCATGCTTATTTCTTGAGAAACTCGTTAAAGGCTAATCCAGTTTTAAATAACATTTTTTGCATATTCGTCTGAAAGCCATAATATTTATATTTTGATTGTTATTACGACGTTAAACTAGTTACCAAGGTCTTGCGTCTTGAAATGAAACCTCCGTATATGTTCTTATAATTTATTAATAATAATCAATATATAATTAGACTAGCAGATTTCCCAAATTTGCTAAATTCAACAAATTCTTGAATCTTTTATCAATATTTATTACCGGAAAGTTTACCACAGGCCGAATCATTCGATACGTATTATTGAATATTATAAAACAATTATTATTATTATTATTATTATCTCTAAATCCAACATATTCAACGAAACTTAAGCCCAGAACAATTTTTTGATTTGTGTAATGTTCTCGCTGAAAAAAACTTTTTCTTATATACACCGTTATGTCGTGTTTAATTTCCGAGATACAGAAATATTTAGAATAAAGCCAATATATAAACTTCCTTTCCGTATAGACGTATTTATGTCAAATTCTACGGAACCTTGGTTCCACTGACAACTTTTGTTCCATTTTTCTTTCGAGCTACAACATCAGCCCTCACCAGGATTCGAACTCAGGACACTTATATGGAGTTTTCATCTTCCCGTGTTCTGAAGATGGCTGTCTTCCGGGTTGTTGCACTGTCTAGTGTTGTAGGAGTTTATAACATTTCAGAGGTCCTTACTGCCTTTATCATCAGGGCTACAACCCAGAAGGCAGCCATCTTTAAACTCACCGCCGCGAAAACCTCAAATCCAACTTCCTGTGTTTTCCTATTGATCTCAAGGAATAAAGTATGTCAAGTCTGGTACAAATCGGTATGTCCGTTCTCGACCTAGGCCCCAGATTGCTTGCTAGCTGAGCTCGGCACGGCCTGGTAGAAAAAGCGTGGAGGTGCGCGCGCAGTCCATATCACCTTGCTCCTCCCCCCGGCTCCAAGAACACGCAAGTGCTCTGGTCCTTACTATACGTACATAACCTTAATTTTAATGTTACGTATAAGATTACTAGTGAAGAGTGAAGTGTTTAGCGAATATGTATCATTCACTTAAGTAATGCTCGGATTTATAATTTTTCTGTCTCGTATTTAATCACGCTAAAATTATAAGCCCTGGAATATTTACAAATTAGAACACCCCCTGAGAAGGAAATGAAGGTTCTGTTACGTCTATATTATATAAGAAACGAGCAATCTGCAAGGAGAAAATTGAATTTTGTAGTTTTGTTACTATGAGCAATGATTCCTATTAGTCTAATGATGGATGTCATATGACCCGAATTGTGTCACAACGTCGGATGTTGAGACACACGGAAGTTTATTGAATATTTCCAATGTGTCTGCGTGTCAGGTCGAGGAGACACGATAGTGTCCCATGTGGGGTCAAAGTTTCCGTAATTATAATAATATAACTATATGAGGGAATTGTCAATTTTTTATCACTTAAGTGTAATATTTCTTACTGGGACACTGGGTGTACTCGAAAACGTCACCAAATTGCACGCTTGAGGACTTAACTACCCCTTACCTCGTGCTTCTAATTCAGCAACACATCGTTGATAGTTTTTCTGTGCTGCGAGTTCTGAGTTGTCTTCAATCGTCTGCGTTTCACTGTCTTTGTGCGATTTGAATGTGGCCTTCAAACGTGATTTGGTGACGGTTTTTAAAATGAACAATAATTATTTTTTTTAGAGAATTCTTTCCACTAGTAGGGAACTTTTTTTAGTTCACTACATTCGGTGTTTTTAGTCTTGTAGATATTGACAGACGATTAAAAATAGCTTTCTGCGTCCATGACGAGGGCAATAATTCTACGGCCAATTAAACATCAGTTTCTCTCTCCATTTAGGCCTACAACCCAGCTGCTAGGCTTAGTAATAATTTCGTATTATGAAAGTAGTCATATTTAATCTTAGTAATATGTTTATCCAGTCACAATTACCGCGTATATTAAGGCTTGGGTCCAACTTGAAAAAATGATAATTGTTTATCGCTGTTATCATTAATTACTTATTACTTATCTCATATCTGCCGGCATTTTTCAGTATCCTATACGCGGCCACATTTTAAAGTCTATTATGTGCGTCAAATGCCACGGTGGTCTAGCGGTTAGAACGCTGGGGTCTCGGGTTCGATTGCCGGCGGTGCCCGAATTTATAACTTGTGTTGGGCAAGGCCGTGGTCTAGGCAACACGGAGTTTTCCTCCGTGGCATCCCAACAATTACTCCATTCACACACAGAAGAAGGCAATGGCAAACCACTTCTGGATCATCTGCCAAGAACGTATATGAACAGGTCCCAGTCCGAGAAAAGGATGGAAGGATCCTGTTCATATGGACCTGTCGTCAGACAGAACACTAAATAATATAATAAATAAATAAACGGAGAATGTATGAATTTATGAAAACACTAATTTAAAATGTGATATTATGTGTCGTGCCTTCACACAATGAACTGATGTACCGCTAAATGGAATCACTGACATGTGACACGTAAAAGAAAGTTTGAACTGTCTTTTTGTTACGACATAAGTACGCGTCCAGGGAACAAAACTTGTCGTGGTGTGCCTTCTAACTACTCCCATTATCTAATCCGCACTGCATTAACCACACAACAATCTCCTCCTCAAATTATTCGCCTTCTTCTCCGTTCTCCTCCCAATTATATCCTCCCGAATCTGAGTCGCGCATTCAGGATAATTTGCCTAGAACCACCGCTGTGAATTAGCAGGGCATTAGTACAATTTTAATCCTCTTGGCTCGGTCGGGTGGTTGTGTACAGTGAAGGGTGAAAAGGGGGGAGTGCTGGGAACTGCAAACAAGACCACGTCCCACTATGGTCGCTGAAACTCAACTTGCGATTCGACCCTCGTTTGTTACGTAGCTCTTGGTCGGACGTGACTCACGTTAAGTGTGATCGCGTCCCTGGAGCTTCGTTTCGGGTGGGGGGGGGGGGGGCTCAGTATTGGACATGCGATTACACGTCATTGTGCTGTTCCAACAATAGTCCCAATTGCCTCGAACAAAACGCTAAATGATCCTTTAGCAAAAGCTTCCAGATGGGAGAGGGGTTAGGTACGGTTTCGTGTAGCAATTTTCCCATTTGTGCAAATTAATTAGTGAAATTGTTTCCAATTAAGATGCAATTCAGTTGTGTTGTTGTCGAGCTGTGATATATATATATGTCGTAAAAATGGCGGACGTGCAGCCTCACCGTAAGTGTTGGGGGTTTGAAAGAACGCTAATGAATGACGTAGAGCTATTTGCTTACAGAACTAGGATTAAATCGAACAGAACAGATTTCCTATCCGATAACACAGGGCGATATATTTGTCTCAGCAGCTACAAACTTAATTTTCTGATACTGTAAAAAGAAACTTTTTGTAAATTCTGTGTATAGAGCTGATAGCAGTGATTAAATTATGGGCTGGATGCCCGGGGGTTCGATTCCCCGATTCTTGTACTACAGGCAATTCTCGATTTACGAACGAGTTCCGTTCCAAGACGTTGTTCGTTATGTGTATCTTGCATTCCTGAGCTTTTACGATACGTGTCGTATACGTTAGCAGCCATTTTAAAATATTAAAACCATGTACTAATTATCATATAATAATTTTTTGATAATTATTTTAATAAATACATTTTTTAAAAATTTATTTATTTAAGTCGTACAATTATGTTCACTATACGTTTGGCATTTCGTTTTATAAGGAACTCTATCTATTGGCGACTTTAAAAAATTTTGAATGAGTTATGACAGCCCGTTACGGATAAGTAGGAACACTTTCTCGCCGATAATATTAAAACGGACTCAAAAGAATAATATTGGACGTTGAGGACTGGATTTATCATCCGACTTCCTACCGATAGATTCTACGTGAGTCTGAAGATGGTCTTCTGGTAGAAGTTTTGCCGACGTTTCAGAGGTTCTTACTGCCTCCATCATCAGATCGATTAGGCAGCACATTTCTTGTAGACACATCTCGTTTAATGTGACTCAGTAATGTTAAGTTTAAAAGTCTTAAGAAGATTGTTAGTAAGTGGGACGGACTGCAATAGGTTATTTCTGAAATAACAATATCGTTTCTGTATCAGGTATGATTTTGTTGTCACGAATATTTGCAATTGTGTTGCTATGTTGCATAATCTGATTAAATACCATTAGTTTGTAGGGACATTCGGAAACTGTGTTGAAGCCTCTTAGAGAAAAGATGGAATCCGCTTACAGTAGATGTATCGTCTCCACTTACCAGACGGTAATTGGATATCTGCACATTTTGTATACGGATAAGGGAGCACGAATATCATTCAGTTCCACGACGCTGTAAGTGGCCCACCTGTCATACAGCGACTGTTACTCCGAGAGTAAAAAGGGGATTGTATTTGGACCTAACAGAAAGAATTATATAATGAGGAGTCACATCATTTGTGCTTTTCACTAAATATTAGGCCGATTACATTGATCGAATTAAATAAGGGAGAAGGGGGGGAATTGACGAGATTTGTATAGTTCAAATGTGAGACACGAGAAATGTATACAGATTTTATGACAAACGTCAGATGTACGAGGCTCGTCCACAAAGTAAGTTTCCCGGGGGCCGTTTACAGAAACAAAACACAATTTCATGGAAATATTTATTGCAACAGATACAGCAAGTGTCCAGCTATTTTTCAACATATTCGCCACCGGAATTGAGACATTTGTCATACCGTGGGACCAACTTTTGAATACCTGTGTCGTAGAAGTCTGCCGCCTGGGATTGGAACCACTGTGTGACAACCATCTCCGCCTCTCTGTCATTCTCAAAACGCTGACGCTGACCGGACAGGAATTTCTTGAGGTGTAGGAAAAGATGGAAATCACTGGGAGCGAGGTCCGGGCTGTAGGGTGAATGATTAAACACCTCCCAGCTGAACTCCTGCAGGAGACTCGCTGTCCGTCGAGCCCTGTGCGGCCTAGCGCTATCACTGACCGCACTTCACAGTCGGCGGGAGCTGGAATAAGAACCTCCATCTTCAACAGCTGCAACGATGCTACTGTGAGAACGCGGGAAGTACCGTTAGTGCATGCGCCATGCTACGTCATTGCTCTATCACGTACGCACAGTCGCTTCGCGCAATATAAGGTTTGCTAGCTGTGGGACGAGTGGGAAACTTACTTTGTGGACGCGCCTCGTAAAAAGACCATTCTGGATAAACAGACCTCGATGACAGGGTGATGTTTCGTGGATCTTAACGCAAATAAAATACGAGGGTGTCTTCTGGATTGAACTGTCTCTGGACAGCAGCGAACTTTCAGGTTCCACAAGAAGGAAACAATTTCTTAATCAGTTATCAGCTTCTCTGTAGACATTCTGCTCCATGGGGCTACGCAGTCATAAGAATATTTGTTTCCTTAGTATCTCATGTTTGCTCTGTATTAGGAACGACACCCTGGCAGGAGGGGGTGTTTGTTTGGTCGTCCGGAATTACTTAACAGATATCGGCAAAATTTAACATTGTGCTTTCACCGGAAGTTTCGAAAGGGAATTTATTCTTATGGGCCTGCATGTTGGTCCACTGTTAAGTCTTACTTCATAGAACTTAATCACAGAACGTAGGACTTGAGGTTCTCACGGTGATAAGTTACTAAGATGGCTGCCTTCTGAGGTGTAGTTCATTGTGTTCAGGTGGAAATGTACTTATCGCCCTGATGATGGAGGCAGCAGTTAATTCTTTACCGTTGGTAAACTTCTACCAGATAGTAAGGCGCTCCAGACTGATAGAAAACATAACCTTACAAACCGGCCATCTTACATTATCGATATGTGATCTACGTCGTGTGTTTATGAACACGTTTTTTATGTGTTGCGTATTTAGCGGAACACAGATAATATTTCGACTTTTCTAATTCGCGTATCATCAGTGGATTTAAGGTTACGAAACAGATTACCACGTGAAGACTTAATTCAGCAAACAGTTACACGTTTTGTTAATTAACTCGGTCACAGTCGAACAGCTAGTATACCTGCTTCGTAGCTTGGACGTCCTTGGTTCAAATCTCGGTCAGGAGACCGGTTGTTCTGATTAGATTTCCAAGGTTTTTCTCAGTCTTTCCAGGCAGATACGAGGTGCGATCGGAAAGTTTCAAGACTGCGCCTGTAAAAACCCGTACACTTATCTCAGATATTAAATTCATCCATCACCCTCGAAGTAGTTCCCCTGGGAGTGAACACAACGATCCCAGCGCCGCTGCCAAGCCTGGAAGCATCCCTGGAAATCTTTCTTTGTCAGCCTGTCAAGCACCATCTGCGATTCTGCCTGAATCTCTTCTATCGTCTCAAATCTCCTTCCCTTTAGCTGAATTTTCATCTTTGGGAAGAGGAAGAAGTCACACGGAGCTTAGAAAGGAAGTTGGGGTCGGTTCTTGCAAGATCTTTGAGCTCCTGACAAACGAGAAGTCAGGTCGATTCTGCTTCTGGTCCTCAGACAGGATGCGTCGCATGTGGAGTTCTTCCTTTAGAATCAGCTGACAGGTTCCATAGCCTATCCCAACAATGTCGCACAAGTCGTTGATGGTACGACGTCGATCTTCGTAACATTTTCGGGCGTTGTGCTCGAAGATGGTCGTCCAGAACGCTCGTCATCATCGACAGAGGTTCGGCCATACGGTGATAGTATCATAAATGATGCTACTACTGTTTGCTTTCACATACTTTCCAATTTAATTATTACCTTGTCACTCGATGTTGTTTAATCCGAGCTTCTGACAGTTTTGTTAAAACACCAGTTGGTAAATTCGTTCATCCAGCGCACAGTCGCAGTTCCGCCTGTCTTCAGTCGTTCAAGAGACACGTTACAGTGCCACACCACGCTGGAAGTGACGTACGCTAGTGCATACGGTACGCGATACTCCTTACTGTGAAATAAATGAGATTTCTTTTTACCGAAAACAGCAAAGTAACATTTTACGTAAAACAAACGAATTGGACACTGATTAAAGATTTCTATTCTTTCGAAATAATCACAGCAAAAACGATTTCATAATCTCGTATACTCTCCGTCTGCATTATTAATATGATCTGAAAGGAGGATGTGGGCACGTAACAGAATTATATAGACGAGTGATCGGTTGTCAACTTCTCTACACTGACTCACGTGCAAGACTTACGATTGAGTTAGTTCGTTTGTTAAAATTGTCTTTTGTATAAGAATTTCACGAGAAATCATTACAAAAATATTCTCTCTATGTTATTTATTGAGTTTGTTAAATAAATATTTTAATATTTCAGAGTATTGTGGTAGGTGGGCGTCATTTAAGTCGAATCAATTTATTTTGTTTTATTTTTCCAGGATGCCTGCATGAAACCGTATATGTCATCTGCCTCAAAGTTACCTTAACACAAAGTAGAGTGGAATCATAATTGGTATTCATTCAAGTAATTTTTCATATAATGGAATGTCTCCATAGTAACAGTTGACGTCATGTTATATATATGTTAGAAGTTTTCATTGAATTTCACAAACTTTCCTTTTTTTAATGTTGTAAAAATAATAAACAAATAAGAATACAAATTGATGTTTCCAGAATTCTGTTTCGAATTGTGACAAAAGACATCTCCTTCAGCGGACTCCATTTTTGTATACGCGCATTAGGTAGACTTGTACGGGGAGTTGAAGGGAAATATGCTTACAAAATTACGCACTGAAAGAAAATGTCTTCCAAAGACAATACTTTTGTGGAATCTGGAACACCGTTTTCCGAGTGCTTACGTGAATTTAATTAATTACGATATCTACAGCCTAGACAGTTAAGTCTTGATATTGGTAATAGAACCTCTACATTCCTACATATAAGTTGAACAACTGATAAAATTTTTTGGCAACATAACGTCTGTGAATGCGTATATGAAATTGTCAGAAAATTTAATTTACCGATTGGTAAAATACGTAAATGACACGTGGAAATGAACCTGTTGTTTTTAGTTGTAATCAAAGTAATTTTGAACCATAATTTGTGTCCTTATTTACGCCTCAAAATATATAGAGGCATACCTCGGAGATATTGCGGGGTTCCAGACCACCGCAATAAAGCGAATCATACGAATTCTTTGGTTTCCAAGTGCATATAAAAGTTATGTTTACTCTATACTGTAGTCTGTTAAGTGTGCAATAGAATTATGTCTAAAGAAACATTGCGAGAATTAACAAAATGTGACACAGAGACACGAAGTGAGCACGTGATTTTGGAAAAAATGGCGCCGATAGACTTGCTCGACGCAGGGTTACCACAAAACTTCGATTTAAAAAACGCAATATCTGCGAAGCGAAATAAATCGAGGTATTCCTGTACAAATTTGTCTGTTGTAAAAGAGGTGAAGTGAGATCACTTATAGTCTACGACCGCGGTTTTACCAATCGTGAATTTCAGTTTTCCATTTGCATCAACTTCTGTAAATCGCGGTGAAAAATAACTCTAAATCTTGTCCGTCTAATCACAATAAATTCTTATTAAATATTAAAATATTACAATAATTAACATTTAAAATATTAAATGATGTTTTTATTAAATATTAAAATATTACAATAATTAACATTTAAAATATTAAATGATGTTTTTATTAAATATTAAAATATTACAATAATTAACATTTAAAATATTTAAAATATTAAATGATGTTTCCATTAAATATTAAAATATTACAATAATTAACATTTAAAATATTTAAAATATTAAATGATGTTTTATTAAATATTAAAATATTACAATAATTAACATTTAAAATATTAAATGATGTTTTATTAAATATTAAAATATTACAATAATTAACATTTAAAATATTTAAAATATTAAATGATGTTTTTATTAAATATTAAAATATTACAATAATTAACATTTAAAATATTTAAAATATTAAATGATGTTTTTATTAAATATTAAAATATTACAATAATTAACATTTAAAATATTTAAAATATTAAATGATTAAATGATCATTTAATATTTTAAATATTTTAAATGTCAATTATTGTAATATTTTAATATTTAATAAGAATTTATTGTGATTAGACGGACAAGATTTAAATAATAAATAATATATAATAACTCTAAAGTTGCTAACTGCAGAAGATGATGGTCGCTTGACTGTTGACAGGTTTGGTTCCAGAATCGACGAGCCAAATGGAGAAAGCGAGAGAAGGCGATGGGTAGAGAGACCTCTGGGTTCATCCACAGCGATCAGCCAGGTAAGAGGTCTTCTGATAATCGATATTCCAGAGCCAAATTAAGTATGGCTTTGAGTTCTGCTGGGTTCTGGAGACGCCATACACGAATTGTTCCAGGCTCAGAGTTGACGGTGTCCATTAACCTGTTTCTTCAAGAGAGTTTACAGCGACGTCTCGTGGATTAAATGTAGCCCTTTGATGGGACTGGGAGAAGGTCACACGTTCACAAATGTAACCCTTAACCCCGATAAGAACGTAAGAAACATTCCAAGAGTGGATATTTCTTGGGAGCCAGCAGTATCTGGTGAAATGTCCTATCAAAGCCTATGTCGGGAAATATTCTTATGCGTTCTTTGCACGAAGTGGACAGCGATAAAGAATTTTGTTCTGGTCTTGTCTGTCCTGTCGAGTCAACCCGAGAACCGCTCTGGATGAATTTGGATGAAATTTTCATGTGGAGGTTGTGTAATTCTGCAAGCCATCAAAATCGTACTTTCGGATATCCTACGAGCGGTCATAACAAAATATGGATGACGAAATTTCGGTGGGAAATTTAATACAATCTAAACGCACGTTGCGGGAGAACGCATGAGGAAATTGTGTGAATTGAGGTACGGAACACAGTTTCCGAAGTGTAGTTACCATTAACCATCTCAGCACCAGATATTCCCTCGAAATAAAGTGGGCTTTGTCCCAGTAATGCATACAAATGCAAAAATCTTACTTTGCTGAAACAATTCTAGGAAAATTAGTGTATTATAAGTATGTAAGACATTCATAACTTTCAGTTGCATATATTAACATTTTAAAACTTTACGTGCGTTACGCCAAATACATGAATTTTGTTTACAGTCCAGTTTGTTACGTAATATGGAGAAATTAACACATAAAATGTTAACAAAGGCAGCACAGAGAGATGAGTTATCTTTACTTAAATACATAGGATTATAACCAAAGTATTAAAAACGAAAAGTCTGTAAAATACAAATTAACATACAAAACCTCAATAACCCAGTCTTCAAAAAGTCCTTATCTAAACAGCGAGATTTAACAACTGACATATAAAGAGTCCCAACTAGAAATATATAAGGCAAAGATGTCGCGCATTTAAACTTCGATACATGAAACATATAAAAACCATAATATCTAATAGATCAGCTGACTATTGCTTCCAAAATATTTTAGTTAATAAACATTTTTATGGGATATATTACGCATGACTCAAATACTGTACACTGAAACCAAAATTTCTGCTTTCAAAATTATTCACAACTGTTGACAGTAACAGATGGCAGCACTCTGCGCCCTCCGACCTGCATATCCTCCTCACATTTCAACACTTGAACACAATTCTTATATAAGTACTTGCCTTCTTTGTTCCACCCTACTCAAGTACAGGCGTACAGAACACATACGTGATTAAAAATGTATTTCCACATTTCAAATTTCGACTCCGGTTGAACACTTCACATCTCTTTTTATCTCTACGATGCAGAAGTCATCTATTCCACGTTTAATAAGTGTAAAGTCCACAATTATGACGCATAATATAAAGTGATGGAACTTACATTATCCTTTTATCTCACAAAACATTTCAAACAATTTTAAAGCAACTTCTTTTAACTGTTGGGCCCTTTTTGAACAGTGGTCCCATTCGAATTTATTTTACATTTGTGTTACTTTTAATTTAAAATTTGCCTTACTTTTAATAAACAGTTTTAACTACACCACTTTGTAATATTATCATAATATTTAACTTTAATTTTAATTTTATTTTAACCTGAAATTGGCATAACGTAAAAAGATTGGCCTGAGGATGGCATAATTGTATCGAAACATGTCGCCATAATAATGTAACATGAATTTTAGAATATTAAGTCTATTGAAGGTGTCAGTTGCTACGTAATAACATGCGGTCCTACTATACGAGTATATTAACCCTCTCAAGTCGAAGTCGATTTAAATATTTTAAAATTTAGCGGAAGAAAACATTACAGCGATCAGTTGGTTAATGCTCTTAAGGAAATTTTACCTGTTTATTCTAAGAATCATGCGAAACCCATAAATACAAAATACAGTAATTGATATCTAAAGCATGTGGTACATATAATTACCACTGGGCTTTACTCGATATTAGTCCTGTCCTACGATCAATATCTAACTACCTTCTTCTAAAATAATTATTAGGAAATGTAAATATGTAGTTTTATCATGCTTTGTACAATAAATATAAAACTTTTAATAACTTTTACGTAAAATCGATGCCCTGAGAATAGCGGAACTTCTCCTAAAATGTCTGGAACTTTTTAATATTATATTATACTTTGTTTTGTGTTGTATTATATGATTCAATTAAGTCTAATTATGAGTTACCGATACCACTTAAAATTAAAATTAAACCACACGAAATTTAATTTGAATTAAAATCCACGCTAGACGCCTGTTTGCTGCCATAGGTTAACATTTATGGGGGTTACGCTCGAATCTTGATGAAAATGACGAAGAAACACATTTTAATATTTTGGTCGTCGTGTTTTTATATAGAGGTTACCTACTGCAGTTAGTAACTTACGTGGTAATGCGTCCTTCCACACTCTTATGCTGTCGTATTGGATTACACATTTCTCCCAGGTTTTCGCTTTTGTGTAAATTTTACGTTTCTAAATTTTGTGTTAATATCTTACCTGTTCCATTAATTTTTATTGCAAAATCTTCTTATTAAATGGGTTAATAATGGCGGAACAAGGCTTCGAAACGTCTCACTCATTTCCAGAAAATTCTGTCTTCGTCAATATTCTCAAGGTCATTGGTTATGTAACATTTAAATGAGACTCAAATGTGGGACGTTTCGGCATAATGATGGCACAGGAACCAGTAAAGCGACTGTTAATGACACATTTGTTATCTCTGCCATTTGTATGTAGCGTAGTAATGAAATTACTTTTTGAGAATATTACGTATAGATCAAATCGCTAGAAATTACTCCGGGTTCCTGCGTGCGGTGTGCGTGATATTCGATGACTGAGCTCACTGATCATATCTAAACACAGATTAAGATATAAGTACTCGTTCCTCGTCATTAAGCGAACATATGTATCATAATGAAAATTCTGTGAATGTTAATAAGAAGTTTGTCACAGCGTTGCACATCCGTGAGCGATTTCAAATGACGGACAAAAGCGAAGCGTGGAGCGTAGATACGAGATAGCACTATACGTCCGGTCATGCGAGCCGATAGTTTAGCTCGCGTGAGAGTTCTGTTTTAAGTTGTATAATTGTATAGGAGAGTGGAACGGGAGACAGCATGATTGATGTCTGTCCTTTATTGAATAGAACCTGATTTATTTCCGATGCAGTTGTGTTTAGATGCTATATAATTTGTTATTATTGTCTTGTACTACAGGTAATTCTCGATTTACGAACGATTTCCGTTCCAAGACGTTGTTCGTTATGTGTATCTTGCATTCCTGAGCTTTTACGATACGTTTAGTATACGTTAGCAGCCATTTTAAAATATTAAAACCATGTACTAATTATCATATAATAATTTTCTGATAATTATTGTAATAAATACATTTGTTAAAAGTTTATTTATTTAAATCTTACAGTTATATTCACTATACGTTTGACATTTTGTTTTATAAGGAACTCTATCTATTGGCGACTTTAAGAATTTTTGAATGAATTATGACGTTCGTTATAGAAAATGTTCGTAAATCGAATGTTCGTAAATCGAATGTTCGTAAATCGAAAGTTCGTAAACCGAGAGTTGCCTGTACCGGTCTCAAAATCATTTTTTTAGAGTGTTCATCCAATAGTTTCCACCTGCCTCGTTTTTAATTTCATATTATCGGCCTTCGTAAGATGCACTCCGCGTTCAGGAGGTCAGTGGTTCTGACCCCTGCCCTTTCACACTGTCTTCATCGAGGGCTTTGTTGTTTTTCTCAGTCCCTACAGGTAAAATCAAAGGTAGTGTCTGAAAATGTCACGATCTATACATTTCCATTTTATAATTCGCACAATGACACTGCATTCGTCAGACTATGTCGACGTCACACTGCCATTTTTTTTTAAAGAAGTTGAAACTTTCCGTCAATTCTGTGCTTATCCGCCCTTTCGAACAGACTGGCTATGTTTTCGTGTCATTGTAAGTCCATCACACCTTCACACTTCAAAATGATCACATCCAAAATACTTAAGAAAATATCACAGAATTCGCACTGTCGATATTATGCGTAGAATTACGACTGTTTCTTCAGTGAAATGTCTTAAAATTGCAACGGAGATCATTTAGATGTAATACTTTCTCTAACAACCATTTTAAAATACGCTACACTTCGGGGTTTCATCCTCAAAATAAGAAGTAGCCTACAAATTGTTATTGTATATCAGATACAAGCTGTTAAAAGTATCGGAGTTCAAATAATTCGTGTGAGTTTTCCAGGTAAAAATTGTGAGAGATACAATTTGTTTCAGGAGAAAATTTAAAATAATAAACTCTGTGGTAGTTTGTGTACATTTAAATAAAATTTATATTTCGGCATATTCAATGGTAATTTGTAATTTCTGAACTGGTATTGTTAAAGATAATTCAAATATAGTGGGGGTTTCTTGGCCCCTGTGTCCAACAGGAACACTTTTCTGACCCGAGCGAGGAAAAGAGTTGGACCTCCCTGACATAAGTAATACTGCGTCTTGCATTGGTTTGAATCATTCCGAACAATAAGTGTTCTGTGATGTGTTAATACATTCATTTTTGTGTTGAGTTAACGTAACAGTCCATTGCCAGACCAAAGGCGTACGATTGAGTATAGAATATTGTTCCAGGTCTACCTGACTTTGGGGTACACGCCCAACTAGGGCTCCCTCCTCTGGCACCAGACCCCTTTTGGCCCAACGCGGCTGCACTCGGGTTTGGCCCGATGTTCGGGTTGGGCAGTTTACCTCCAAACGCCGCCGCCGCGGCTCTGGGGATCCCGTGGGGCGGGAAGAGTCCAACTCCAGGTCCTTTCCACACTTTGTTGTCGCAGTACGTACTGGCCGGAGGCGCATTGCCGCTCCCTGCAGGTCTAGGGCTTGGTGGTCTGGGCGGATTCACCTTGCAGCCACCTCCACCTCCGCCTGCTGCAGCTGGTTCGCCGCCCCCAACAGACGGAGAGCCTGCCGTCTCCAAGACGCCGCCGTCCCCAAGCCCCCCTCCGTGTTCCTCTACCTCGGAGACGAGGAAAAATAGCATCGAAGCCCTTAGGCTCAGAGCCAAGGAGCACCAGGCTCTGATCTTAGGACAACACCAGAGGCTCGTGGCGACACCAGCGGCCACCACGAAATCAGTGCCGCAAGTTCAGGCCAAGTCGTAAGAACACGTCGACTGTGATACGTGCAGTGTTTAGTGATTAGATCCAAGGACTGCGCCTCTCTGGAGGATGCAGGGTGCAGATACCAGAGCGATTAGCTCAGGAGATACGAAAGAACTGAGTTCTGAATGAAGACTAACCTCAGGTGACTTGAAGTACGTTGAACTCCTACCTTGGGTCTTTGAATGATAAAGTTTAGCTTAAGTCAGGTTCTGTGAACGTAAACTGGTATATAAAGTATTAGTTAAACACAGGAGAAGTAATTCTTCTGCACGTTTAACCCATTGAGAGAAGACTTTGTTTTGTCTACTTATATAAAATTAACTGATAGGAATATTGTTATAACAAATCTATCGCAGGACTTAGGTAGGCCGTAATATATGTTTCCCAAAGTTTAAACTCTTTTTATTTGTGTTCAGTTACATTTTACAGTCGTTCCGTTCCGACCTGTAGTCGAAATGTGTCAGTGGGTTGATGGTGCGTGAATTATGGACAACGCCCAACGCAGAGTAAGAACGTGGACTCTTCCAGGTGGCTATTGAAGTTTTACTGATTTCAAGGTCAGGTTTATTTTAACTTAGGCCCCCAAAAAATAAATTGTTATTGCAGTGTTCCTTGTAAGATAAGTTACTCATTCCTTCTACGTTTCCAGTCGAATAAGCGGCGTATTTATTACGTATTTGACGATTAACAATAATTTTCTATGCTGTGACTGAGTAAATGTTAGTGACAGATTCTGCACAATTTTAGTATCCGAGCGAATAATTTTCGGAGCTTGTTTCTTGGGGATGAAGAACAACTGTGGCTGTATTTGTGACGTGGATTCGCTGTCAAAGGTTGAGGATATATTTCAGATGGAATATTTGTAGAAACATAGAAATGTCGTTTGAAGCAGGATTAAATAAGAAATTTACATTAGAAATATTATTTGTTTATTTATTTTATATAATATCGGTGCTCACCAAAATGACTGAGGAGATAATTTAATGGAGTTAAATTGTGGGCGTTGGATGTCATCCTCTGCTGGTTTCTGAGGAAATTTTCCTTCTATCTATGATGAGAAGACTTGTAAGTCCAGTGATGAGATTTGGGGAGTATTTACAAAGTTCTGTTGAACTCATACGCACAAGCACGTCGTAGATCCAGGCGTGAGACCTCCGAACGAAGTCTGCGTATTGAAACACTTGTGAGATGTAACCAGTAAGTTGGTCAGAGGGTATGGGGGTTCTTAAGAAGGATAACTGTCCAATATAAAGACCTATAAATCAGTTTTTGTTTATATGTGTGTGGAATTAAGTCTTAATCTGGAACACTGCAGACGTATTTATGTAATGACGAAACATTATTTAGGGAGTAAATTTATTATAACAGTATTTTTACTTTGGAAATTAAATGTTCAGAAACCCAATAGTTACAAATAAGTCACTTGAGATAAGGCAGTATTTGTAATTATTAATCATTTCGTACGTAGTTCTACGCACAATTTCTATAAGACGCAAGTTAAGATTGTACTACGGAAAACGTAGGCTATAAGTTCGTTATCAGATGATTCTTGGTTAATCCTTTCAATGCTCAAGATGAGATATCTCAGTAGGATTTGACGGTGACTCTGAAGATGGCTGCCTTCTGGGTTGTAGCGCCGTGTAGTATGGTAGTTTACCCAGACTACACGGCTCTACAACTCAGAAGACAGCCATCTTCGTAACATATCTCGTTTAGAGATTTAAAAATATTATTATATTCTCATTTGGTTCCAACTTCTTATTAAAGAGTGTAACTGAAACCTAGAACGTAATTTAACATTTTGTGGCTTTTCAGTAATAATTAGCGTTGACATGGTAACGTGCAAACAAATACAAGGTTCATCATTGGTTTAAACATCACGACATGGAGAGAATATGAAACTTACTTAACGAAGACTTTAGTTAAATTTTGGGTTAAGGCATTATGTGCGTATATACCACGGAATCAGGAAGACAACTGAAGAAAATTTAGAATTTGTTGATTTTAGGTTATATTCAGTTAAAATTATATTTTGTTTTCTGTTTAAACAAGCCTCGTGAGTTAAGACAGCTAAGTCAATAAGGCGACTCATTACAGATGGACGGCCAGGGTTCTGATCCCGAAAGGTTAAAAATTACTCTCATGCTACAGATTTTGTAATTTATTTTTTCTGATGATTGTGTGAACATATTTTCGGGGAATCCTATAGTTGAGTGAACAGTTTCCGCATTTTTTACTGCAGTTAAAAGTTAAGTAGATCTGTTACCTTGTACCTAATTTCATTTTGAAAAGCAAAATTTAAAAATTTTTGACTTGATTTTTAAACGTGCTGCAAATACGGGATGTGAACGTGTTTCCAAATCACTATCCCAGTTTTCGAAAACATGCCATTAAACATTTATTTTCTTTTGTGCGCAGTTTAAGATCTTGAAGTAATTTGAAATCATTTCGAAGAAATATAACAGTTGGAGGACCGGGCCCCGTTGAAATGTGATAGGTCCTTATCCAGTTTATGCAAATTCCACCTTCCTAGTCACATACAACGTACCCATTAGTGTAGTATGGTATTTCTGTTAGTGTTATACAAAATGATAAAAAAATTCACAAAACCCATATTAAAATATTTATTAATAGCTTCAATTCAATACAGTTAGATTACATTAATAAACACGCAGTGACGCCATGTTTACACGTCACATAACCTCCTCGCGTCAGTCCCGTCAGTTGTCTTCCAACACTCGAAGAGTAAGGATGTCCTTTTAACAAGTGCAACTCTCCTGTGCCAAACAAGTCGACATTATCATCTGTTACCATTTAGCTTAACTCCTTCAGGGGAAGATGATTATATTTCCACTTTATTTCATTCCTGTTTGGTTTCTAGAATAATTACCCCACTCTCTTTAGTATAAACCCCATTTAAATTTTCGTAGGAAAAATATGGCCCATTTTAGACCCAAAAATGTAGAGCCTAGTGCTTTGGGTTGTAATATGTGGTCTTGTGGTGGTAACCAAAGTTTCAGAGTCAACTATCGCCTCCATCTTCAGAGTATACGTTACTTCAACCGTGAAAACGGGCTTAATAACTTCGTCTAAACCAGGACTTCACCATATCAAACCAAGAAGACGAAATCCGTGCCTCAGAAACGTTGATCGCAGAGAGTAGTCAGTAATAAACACTTAAATTTCAATTCCACATTACCAAAGTGTAGGCTGTAAGTTAATAATGTCTCAATGCAGGATCCGTTATCTGCAGTGATGTTTGAACTTGCCCGACAACAGCCAGGAACTTCCCAAGTGCGTCTCTTATCAATTTCACGCGAGACTAATATTACACTTAATTTATTCTATCCGTGTTACTATGGCCGCCGGGAACCTACAGGTGTCCAGCACCTGCCTCCCGCTTTAAAGACGCGAGCTATATACCTATATATTCAGCTACAGGGGTCATTCTCCGTGATTTCCCTCACCAAAGTCGCAGAGGCCTTCACCCTAAGCGAACCCACCAACTCTGGGTTCAAATCCCTTGTCATTACTAGTAGCTTCATCGTCAGAATCGGAATCTCATATTACTTAAGCTTCAATTTAATCAAACTCAGACGACGTCTCGTGTTCGTGGTGAGATGACACGAAACTGGTTGTGAACTAAGTACAGAGAGTGACGCTTGAGAGACTTCTAATTCCAGCTATGATAACGTAACGAAAAGAAAGGAAAATGTTTAAGATACGTATTGCTTTTGAAGGCTGCGTGTTATGTTTGTCAACAGGGTCGATTTTCTACAGTATTTAGGCAAGACGTGACCCTTACATGTCTACAGACGCAATCGGTAAAACTTTGGGTTTAGTCATATTACATTCTTTCTCACATAAATCAAAACAGAAATCCGAGCAGTGCATGCTACGCTGCATGATTATATAATGCAGAAGCACATTGTGAAGAAGCAGGTGTTTTTCAAAGTGAGCTTAAAAAAATTGAAAGTATATCACTTTTCTTTAGTAATTTTCAGATATATAGTTATACTCTTTGATATTAAGATCTTTCTCAGAGGCCCCTGCTGCCTCCATCATCAATACGATTAGACATCACTCATCGCCCTGATGATGGAAGCAGGAAAGACCTCTGAAACGTTGGTAGATAAGATGATAATTATTCTTACTGTATATCAAATGAATAGTGAGGGAATTATGAAGTTTATAGCAGCATGTTTCATCTGTAAAGACTGAGGAAACGCACGATGGACCTCAGATTAGCCAGCGACTAGTCTTGAGATTCGAAGTGAGTGGCTCTCCCATGCAAGTCAAACCGTTTTACACCTCGCTTTGTCGGAAAAGGTACTTACGAAGTCAGTTGAATGTGAAACAACACTTTGGAAATCCCTTTTCGGCTATCAGTGTTATGATTCCATACTGTTGAACACGAATCCTTCCCATGTTACGAAATATTCTTCCCTTGCTCTGATTTATGCCTGATTTCAAGTACTGAAAAGCCACAAATAGCACTCAAAAATCCATTTCTAAGGGCCAGTGCTTTTGACAGAGTTAACTCGTGCGTAGCACTGAAAGGGTTACGTGCTTGTCACGTGACGTTCAACAAGCAGGCTGTGAACAACTCAGAGTATCTGTTTGCATCTGCCTACCAATGGCGTCTGGAGTAGTGGCTCTCAATACCAACCATTATTGTATATTTATGTATTACTGCTGTATTTATGTGACAAAAGTTCTGTACAGTATGTATCGTAACATTGTAAACAGTTTCCAGTATGTTCTCTAAACATACGGGACGTTTATATCATGTATAATAAAGAATAGTACATTGTACATACCTTTTAGTGTTTAATTTCGTATTTTCTCCATTAATTCCTTTTTAATAATATACCACATCTTGTGATCTATATGCATAAGGTAGTATATTTGCGTCATATTGTGAATTAGGTTAATATTTTAATATTTTCCATCAAATCACAATTTTAATAAGATAATTTATACCTAATTTATACCTGAGGACGGTTAAATGTAACCGAAACATGTCGTAAGAGACGTTCCAATTTGTAAATCGATCATTCGATGCGGAACGTGAAATGATATTTTAAATATTTTATATTTTATTATCTTATTAAAATTGTGATTTGACGGAAAATATTAAAATATTAATCTATATGCAGTTGGATAGTTATCTTCCTTGTAATTGTAAATATCTTATAGAATATTATTTTATTTTATATTTTGAAATAACTTGTTGCTTAGGTACAAATTCTGACTACGTTAAAAATGCGGAATATAACCTCTAAATTTTAATATTGCTATGTTTACGTCTTAGAAACAATATTAAAACTACTACCACTGTTTATAATATTAATTATTGCCAGTAGTGACTTTTTTTCCCCTCAAAATTATTAACCAAATTCCGTAGCGCGAGCAGATTCGTGAACATTTTGGCAATTCATAGGCCCATATACGTCGTACAAGACACGTACACAAATCACGAGGTTTTTTATCTGATGAGTTACCAGAGTTCGAGTACCACAAAATTTAGACTTTAATTTTTTTTTCGTTTTACTGTGTTAGCCGAGTTCAGACGGTTAACAAACGTTCCGCCCCTGGAAGAAATCTGTTCAGTTGAAGGAACTTCCATAAATAAGTAATATTTTATATACAAACAGGGCCGACAACTTAAAAGTTCAATTTAAACTTTTACGGTATAACCCTTTGTCCTGTTCTAATTCAGAATGAACTGAGTCTATGAATCCTTTTGAACTCCTCATAGAACGAGGCATCTCCCTATTCAGATGAGCACAACACAGTGCAATTGGGATTCGAACCCACGTTCTCAGCGTCAAACAGAACAAGACCGTACTCACCTTAAGCAGTGCGGCTGTTGTAATCGGCTTTTAAACAAAATTGTTTTTGTTGTTATTATTTAAATTAGTATTAATTAAATATAAAATTACCTCCGCTGAACTGGGCTACAATGTACAGAATTAATAAAAGTTCTTTGTTATTGTTTCTGCATTATAATTGCTACTCTGTAACGAAACTGTCCTAACTCTTGTAACTTGAGTTGAGCCCAAGAGCTAGCATAGCTTCTTCTAACCTCGAATATTTCCGAACTCAAACCGAATTATGACGAATGCAAAAAACTTGAACCAATGAGCGAAGTTCTGTCTTATATTGGCTTGAAGGTCATGTTAAATCTGGGATTGCTTGTATTCATCAGTTAAGTGGTTATAGTGATACGATTTCAGTGTAGTGCATTTGAAACAGTGTTCATTGTTGTGTTTTACAACAGTTGGAGTTATTAATCAAGCTGTTAACAATATAGAAGAAATGCAGTGTGATACAAATGCAAGCAACGCGAGGCAAGTGTCTTCATGCAACACAGCGACTTGTGGCTGGCTACAGATAAGGTATGTGCATAATGGACAATGGTGATCTTGATGGTTTCAGTTCATGTACACTTGAGCGGTGTAAGCATTAGAGAGTTTCAGCAAATATTACGTTTTACTGCAGTGGTTATCAACTTTCTGGTGCTCGCGACACACTTTGAATATTCGTTTATGTGTTTTAGCTTTGAACTAAACTAAATATTGAGGTTAGGTTATTCGTAATTTTGCACTTATTTCTAAGTGGTTTTTCACTGTAACATTTTCTCGTGACATAATATGTAACGAGAAGACATATTATGTTTCCATTTTGACCAGTAGACCGGTGTTTGTTAACAACCTCAGTGTTCGTTTTCCCAAACGTTTTCAGTTGTGACGTGACGTAGTTAGTACAGTCACCGAACAATATTATAGACTTCACTGTGTTGCTGTGGCAAAACTTTTTATTTTAAGTTCGATTTATATTTAATTTTATTCGGGCATAGTTTAAGGGCTAGGTCAGTCGGTTTTAAACACAAGAAGATTTTTTTTATAATTCAAATTGGTCAGTTACATTTAATCATTTTTTAAATGTAGGGGAGCCCGGGGCAGAACGGGGAACTCAATCTTTGGAGACACATGGAGGAACCTTGTGTGGATTTATCGTCTATTTGATATTTAAAACGAGTAATAGTTTCGGTGGTTAATTGGTTGGATTTAATTTAATAATGCGAGAGAGGAGATCTTATTAAACAGTGTTCCTGAACATGACTGTCTCGTGGGATATACGCCGTTTAGTCTGGTAGAAGTTGACATTTTCATACTCGCTGCTTTGAGAAGCTGAAATATAACAGAGTGAATATTATATGTGTTCCGTCGCTGTACGACATCTCGTTCCGTCAAATGTTTCTACCTAACTCGAACAGTGTCCCACTGCAGTATCCACGATCACAGAATTCTGCATTAGCCCGGAGTGTTGTTAAAATGCGCTATAAAGCATATCATTAGAAGGTATGGAAGTTTTACGTTTGTAAATACGAGGTATATATTTAATTAAAATGTAGTATTTTAATAAATTTAAATAAAATTCAGATCCTACAGTGTTAATAATAAAACTTATGGACTGGGAGACTACGTAGACGTTTATTAAAATATTAATTTTATTCTTCTCTTTGAACTTCGTGGCCTATTGGTTAGAACTCCTGATTCGTATTCGCGATGTCCCAGTTCAAATCTCGGCCCAGAGAAAGAGACTATTGGGACAGAGGTCTTTCGTGTGTTTCCTCAGTGATAATGGTTGTTGTTTTATGTAGATTTGGTTCTCAGACGGTACCAAGATGTCACAATTTAGGTCGGTTTGATATCTGCTGTGTTCGCTGACTAAGATTTCGGAACAAATACGTTTCGAACAGACAAAGAACGATTTCTGTAAATGAGTTTCGTAAATGAAATTGATGACAAAGTCCAATTATTCTCTTATAAATTTTTAAATTTGTTTTATAATTTTGGGGCTAAGGACTGATGTTCTATAAATTTATTTTCTGGGCAGTAAATACGATGCTTTATATGCGATGTATTGTGGACATCTAAGCATGTTCAATGAAGGTTATCTCCCCCATGGTCGTAAACCTGAACAGTCAAATACGTAACGTAAATAAACAAGCAAGTACGTGTCTTACAATACGTACAGAGTACATTTTTTTTTTTAAAAAAAATAACACCAGCCTTTCTGTGTCGTAGAATACTTTTAATAATGTAAAGTACAATATTTTATTTGTATTCATAACAGTCAGTAATATTCAACGCAGTACACACTAAAATTCTGATTAGAATTTGGTATGTACGATAATTTTAACACCTGATATTGGCAGGAACGTGTATTGTAGAATAAAGCATATTTAGCGTTAATCAGGCTATTAGCCATTTAAATTAACGCTACGTACGTAATAAACAGTGCATTATGATTCCTTAGCTTGAAAGAAATTGATTAATTCTATTGAAGTTATTTAAAAATGACTTTATATCGCGAAAGCTGAAACTTTGTATACAATTTTGTACGGTGTAAAATTCGCTTTTATGATAAATATTTGTGAATAATTTTTATATTTTATTTTATTTTAAAAAAATTATTAAATTTTTAAAAAAAACTTATTTCTCGTGCGTTAAAGTTCATATTCAGTACATATTAATTTTTAAAAAAATGTACTACTCAAATTAATGTTGTTGATTCGTAAAATGAAGGGTATTTACCTATGAATCGAAATTATAAGTAGGTTTAAGTGATAAATTAAACTTGTCTCTAATAGTTAATGCAATGAGCTGTGATTCTAAAAGGGCCCAGCGTAATTAAGAATGTTCTTTATAATTTTAGTTTCTAGGTCCGTATGCAAAATCACAAAGAGAAAAGCAGACAAACATTTAATAAAAACTGAAACAGATCGGTGTGTACAGTTTGTCACAGACGTAAATTCAAAGTCTCTCGACACAATGAACACGCTCTGAAATCTTTCATCTCAAACAAAGCAGATCGCTCTTCCTAGAATTTGAGCTTTTAATTTCACGTATTAATGAGTTGTGAATTCTGTTTTACACATTCATTGCTGTTATTTAACGTGATGTTCGTAGAATTAATAATTAGATAAAAAAAATTTAAATTAAATGTTAAATTTATTAGTCGGAGATAAAATATCTTATCCACAGTAAAAACCTATCACATGTCACCAAAATTATCGAAGAAATCTCATTTGTCAGTTATTACAGCAAACCCTAATGAATAATTAAAGACAAAATTTAATGATGTCCTCTGACCTACGTTTTATTAACTTGGTATAGATAACCTAACTGCAAACCGATGGTTTAGACCTCTACACATATTTTATTAACACGCTTAATGTTTATTTAAACCTTGCAGGCAACAACGTTTAAAGAGTAAATGTATCCTGCATGTATTTCGGATGCAGAAAACTGCATTCTACGTATCAAACCTTAGTAACACTATGAGATCAGTCAGATGGCGATCCTTACAATGTTGAAGGCATCCCTTATTGTTGTGGTGTTGGAAGATTTATCAGTGCGTACGATAAAACCCGAGCATGAAACATATATTAGTTTACTTCAAATTTTCACAACCGATGTCTCTTGGTCTGACTGTACTTTAGACGTCAGTCACGTGTCTTGTCAATTTAATAATTTATTATTTAAATTATAACAACCTTAATATTTCCTCTGTGAAGTTTTTCGTTTTGTAATTTAGTACATTTTATTCTTAGAGCCAGGGAGCATTTTTTCTCTTAGTTATGATGAGGTAGGTCTTCGCTGTCAGGTATTGGTTGGGAAGCCTGAGGGGAAGAGACCTCTGGGGAGACCTAGACGTAGATGGGAGGATATTTCAGACGGGATCTATGGGAGATAGGAGTTGAAGGAGACTGGATTTTGTTGGCCCAGGACAGGGTCCGGTGGAGGGCTTTGGTTAATTCGGTGATGAACCTTCGGGTTCGGTAAGCCATCTGGTTGGTTGGGTCCACTATTTGGGAAGCCTGAGGGAAAGAGACCTCAGGGGAGACCTAGACGTAGATGTGAGGATGATCTCAGGCGGGATCTATGGGAGATAGGAGTTGAAGGAGACTGGATTTTGTTGGCCCAGGACAGGGTCCGGTGGAGGGCTTTGGTTAATTCGGTGATGAACCTTCGGGTTCGGTAAGCCATCTAGTTGGTTGGGTCCACTATTTGGGAAGCCTGAGGGAAAGAGACCTCAGGGGAGACCTAGACGTAGATGGGAGGATAATCTCAGGCGGGATCTATGGGAGATAGGAGTTGAAGGAGACTGGATTTTGTTGGCCCAGGACAGGGTCCGGTGGAGGGCTTTGGTTAATTCGGTGATGAACCTTCGGGTTCGGTAAGCCATCTAGTTGGTTGGGTCCACTATTTGGGAAGCCTGAGGGAAAGAGACCTCAGGGGAGACCTAGACGTAGATGGGAGGATAATCTCAGGCGGGATTTATGGGAGATAGGAGTTGAAGGAGAGTGGATTTTGTTGGCCCAGGACAGGGTCCGGTGGAGGGCTTTGGTTAATTCGGTGATGAACCTTCGGGTTCGGTAAGCCATCTAGTTGGTTGGGTCCACTATTTGGGAAGCCTGAGGGAAAGAGACCTCAGGGGAGACCTAGACGTAGATGTGAGGATGATCTCAGGCGGGATCTATGGGAGATAGGAGTCGAAGGAGACAGGGTCCGGTGGAGGGCTTTGGTTAATTCGGTGATGAACCTTTGGGTTCGGTAAGCCATCTAGTTAGTTAGTTAGCGACTACCAACGTTCATGTCGTCCATCCTCCATTTGACACGTGAGTGAGTATGGAGCGACGTTTCAACTATACTGAAAGGGGAAAGCCAATTGACTTGGAGGGGGAAACCACCCCAGAGCCACGTTGTTAGCCGCATGGACCGTCCTGGGAGCAACCCCGGAGATAAGTGGTGAGAGTGGCCACCAGGGGAATAGCACGGCCTAGTTAGAAAGTAAGATTTGGTCGGAGTAAACTGAGACTGCTTATGGTTTAATTTTGTAACTGTGTTTTGATGACCGTCTTAAAGACGCAGGCTAAACTGTGAGGGGGAAAAAGTTTAATTGGAAGATCAGGTATAGGTCGGATGATAATACTCATATAAATAGGTCTACCTCCGTAGAAAGTGCTAACCAACCAACCAAAAAGCTTACTAAGATCGGATAGGTGACACGAAATGTATTGCTGGAGATGGTAAACAGAGAATTATAACTAAAACGGGGGTTAGTTTACGCTAAAGGGGGTTTTTGTCGGCTGAAGCCTTGACTATTCAAACTATGGTCTGTTCCTGGTGATGAGAGATTATCCCGTCGTGTCCTCCGTGGGGTTCTTATAGCTCAGGATAGAGACCAGTAGCGGGCTCTTGAAGACTAAGTCTTTGTCGCCCGGCTGAGACACGTCGGTCACATCCCGGTTTACGTGTCTTTATGTATGCACGTGTTCGGCGCGTTAGAGTTATCTGGACGTCCGTCTGTCGGCCAGAATGTGAAAACTTAAGAACTACAGAGTATAGTTTCGTGGAACCTGTTTTATTTTACATGAAAAACTACATCCAGTTTTATGGGCAAGTCACTGAGCCCTAAAGTGGAGAATCCCTGTTCATACAGGCGATCGCTTTGGGATTCCCGTACTCTGCCCTCTCTCAGCTAAATCGTGAAGGTCGAACACCAACTCTGACGACCCAGGAGGTATCGTTCTGTTGTGCGAACATTTCGTAGAATGTTCGTTGTTTAGGTGTCACTTTGACTTGATTCAGAAATAAAGGAAAATTGGAAAGTTGGAAGATAATTAACGTCCCTCGACGTTGGTAATTACAGACCTGGAGGAATTCTTAACAATCGATCTTCAATAATTTACGTAATTAACCCTTATTTACGAAATTTTGAAGGATCTTCAAACGCATTTTTTCCTAGCAGCTGCATTATAGCGAATAATTAATCCATATAATTCAACTGTTTAGTGCTGTAATAAATAGTTACTTTTCTATGTTATTGAAATGATTTGTCGTCATTAAACGATCAACGAATAAATGTATACTTTAGTTATCGTTGAAAGAAAATCTGATCTTGTACGGAATTACAGTTTTTAACATTTAGTCTATTTGTTTAAATCTTGTCAGTCTAATCACAATAAAATTCCTATTAAATATTAAAATATTAAAATATTACTATAATTAACATTTAAAATATATTAAATGATGTTCTCTATCGAAATGTTCTATAGTAATATTTTAATATTTAATTAGGAATTTTATTGTGATTAGACTGACAAGATTTAAACAAATATATATTTATCACAATATGACGCAACTTTATCATCTCATTTAGTCTATTGTATAAAATATTCCATTTACGTGTTACGCGGCCATCAAATCAAGAAATAGAATATCTCCACAATACTTTGCTGGCACTCCTAGTGGGGGGGGGGGGGGTGTTTCCTGAGTGCAATACGACGTATCCATTACAGAAGAACAAATTATATTTAATGGGCTTGACTGGTGACGAAAACCCGTTTTAGCGGGAGATTTGCTGCGAAATGTAACCAGAACCGTTTAGAATTAATGCTCTTTTTAAGAAGAATATTGTGGAAATGAACATCCGACTAAATGGAAGGATGTGCTACCAGACGTAAGTATCTGATCGCTTGAAGTCTAATGCTTTTAGCCTGGCCTCAAAATTCAGTTCTTTTTAATGACGAGTTGTAAGATTAATAGATTTCTCAGTCGTTTTGATAATGCACGTAGGTATATAGGGTAAGGTTGCCATTAATGGACCGCGATTTTCCAGAAAATTGTTATTCAAAATCCATGAACATCAAATATCTGGACTCAATACTACGAACTATTATATAATTATACACTTTATGTATGTCACTTCTAAATTCTCTAAGTCAGTGGTATTCAACCCTTTTTGTTCGCGTACCCTCAGATATAATTTCTGTTTAACTTTGTACCCCCAAAGTTGTTGGTGTATAATTCAAGTTATACATAGTATATAATCTACATCTAAAATAAATTAAATAAATTACATTACTGATTATTCAGTGTTTATCGTAAAATAATATATATTTTAAAATTTCACGTACCTCCTAAGATGTCTTCGCGTACCCCCAGATATAATTTCTCTTCAACTTTGTACCCCCCAAAGTTGATGGTGTATAATTCAAGTTATACGTAGTATATAATCTAAATCTAAAATATATTACATTACTGATTATTCAGTGTTTATCATAAAATAATATATATATTTTTTTAAAATTTCACGTACCTCCTATGATGTCTTAGCGTACCCCCAGATATAATTTCTCTTAAACTTTGTACCCCCCAAAGTTGTTGGTGTATAATTCAAGTTATACATAGTATATAATCTACATCTACAATAAATTAAATAAATTACATTACAGATTATTCAGTGTTTATAATAAATTAATATATATATTTTAAAATTTCACGTACCTCCTAAGATTTATTAGCGTACCCCCGGGGGTATGCGTACCCCAGGTTGAATACCACTGCTCTAACTAACACGCAACGTGATCGTTGTTATATTTTATAGGAAGTGGTCTCTTTGACTGGATCATTGAGGAGCCATGACTGAAACTACTTGGAAAATTAAGACGGCTGTCTGTTAAATTATAAAACACTCGTTGATGCCTTAAAGTTGATTGAAAACAAGATCTTCTTTACCATTGAGTATTAAGTGTTTGTGTATAGTCATGAGACACAGTTCCTTAAAATTAATTAGATGCATCGTATAAATAACATCCAGTAATGTTTGTTTGTTTATAAAGTAAAAATACGCATTAAACTTGCCATGAATGATCGAATTTGGCCTTGAAGGGACCCCTACCTATATAAAGGAAAATCCGTCCTTGTCCATGCAAATGATTTTGTATATCAACAGAGTTTCATTCACATTACTTGTCAAAATATTATGTATCAGGCCATCTTCAATGTCACCGTCACATTTGGAAAAATTTGTGTAAAATCATCCTGTAAATTTTAAAATGTTTAAAATTTTATAAGTTTAATAATCTCCCTATGTCCGTGATATATTTGTGCTTTGAAGTTAAAATAAGTACTATTTAGGCATTCTAAGAGTTTTGAAACTTTATCCAGTGGCTAGAATGTTGAAGAGAAAATTACCAAAGTTGCTATTCGGATTTGAATCCCGGAGTCCAACCCGTAGCCTTTCACCTCATTGGCCGAGTTGCCTCATCTGGTGAGTTCATTTCAGCCTGTGTTCGATTGGAGGTCAGGGTGGTGCATCCAGTTTTGTGGATCAGACAGTACGTTTTATTAAACCTAAAGCATTGATTTCGAATGAAGATGGGGTGGCACTGATTGTACCTCATGCATGAAAATGAGGAGCGCGGGCTTATTCAATAAGCAGGAGATCGCTCGCTCGCTCGCTCTTTTTGGAGTGTAATATAAAGCACCTCCACTCATTGTCCAGGGTTAGGGGACTTTTATAAAGCAAGTTCTTTGATGGCGATTCGATGATGAGACCAAAAGCGAAAGTCGACTCTCCGCCACATGACCTGCACAAACACATCGAGACAAAGGGGAGACAAATTAGATACAAAAAGGGCTCCTAAAATTTCGTCCAAAATGTATAGGTGTTATGAAATATGAACCTCTCTTTTCACCGGATATAAATTTTTCATTAACGATGGGTAATATAAAAGGAAATTGGTGTTATCGAACGTTTCACTAGTTTCTCAACATGATGAAATTAAACTCTCAAGTTAAAATATAAATATCAGGGTTCAAGAACATCGCGCAGGGTAGTTTAGTACCACTCATAAACACTTAACGCTTGTTCGATTTACTAATTCACTCTTAGAACGAGGTCTTCTGACGTTAAGATGTCTCCTTCAGCCTCAGCTAGTCAATTGAGGAATCAATCGAGTTCTTCGTGACCTTCGACCGAATTGACAAGACAGTACAAAATCATAGACTTATATTAATACTGATTTAAATATATTTATTTTGTACAGTCTATACACAAACGTTTGAAGTTTATTGGTGTTGTAAAAAATTATATAATATTAAAACATTTTATTGTGTAAAATATTATATTAGCGCTCTCAATCGTAAATACGATTTTACATTATATTTTTTATAATATAATACCGTCGTCTTCAGGTTTTTATCAATTTAAAATATTTTAAAAACTATTAGATATTTGATGCAATATATTATAATGATCCGTAGTTCTGTTTGTAGCTTTCCATTTTCATGGTAAGTTGCTTATTGTAGTCAGACGTTATATTTATCTGTGGAATTAATGTTTAATTATTTTCTTGGAATGAGTATTTACACAATAAAATGTTTTAATATTATATAATTTTTTACAACACCAATAAACTTCAAACGTTTGTGTATAGACTGTACAAAATGAATATATTTAATCAAACACAAACATGACGCATACAAGATACAAACTGATTTAAATGTTTGTAGCCCGTGTATAGTAACTCATGTAGGCTTCTGTAGATTATGCTCGTGTTATTATCGATATCCACTGGATAGAAAAATACCACCCCTGCCTTTGGCGTCAGATGTAAGTTGTTTGTTACTTATTAGAATTGATTTAAGTCGCAGAATGGCTCTAGTTCTGCCCAGTGCCTCGTCCTCCTCAGGCTTCGACATCGGCCGGGAGATGCGTTATGCAGAAGCAGGGGACGACTGCGTCCTTGACGTCAATGGAACGTGTCCCCTCCCCCCGCGTCTATTTGCTCAATCGTTCTTCGACTCTGATCTCACTTAAATCACTTGATTAAAATAAATGGACAATGGCGGAGGGAGAATATAAGGGCTCTCTCTCTCTCCCCCCTACGCAGTTCAGATGAACGGCAAACAAGCGCGCGGCGTCTCAAATTGGAGCCTAATCTTGTAACCTGTCGAGTGGACGGATTCTGCGCGATGCGATAGGGGAGTGTACATGGCTTTATTACGTGCCAAAATAAACTAATAGCAGTTTAATTTCGGTAATTCGGTTTTACCGACGGAGCGACTCACTGATTTGCTTGGTGAAAAATTTCGCGTATTTCTCCTCGCGGTATTTTAAAGCCACGAAATTGAAATTAATACGAATTTGAAGAATTTGAGATGCCGTCACGTATATTATTTCCAAGTGACAGAAAAGTTTTCATAACTTATTGTTATGGAGGTAGATACCCACCCTTATCTTCAGGGTCGAAACGTTACTTTCCCTCTACAATTCCACGCGACGTTTCTACCCAGAAGATCAACATCGACATTTTTACTGCCGTATATCGTCAAATTTCGAACGATGCACTAGCCAATGTTTATCGTCTACTTGTTGCAGAAGACAGATCAAGGCATAAATAAAAGTTCTCAAGGATTTCAATGTATAAACTATTCAATCTGTGGTCCGTGTGACCACTTACATCCAACGCTAGAGTGATAAAGATTACACGGATGACCAGAATTATAATAAACCCATCGGCAACCTTACGCAATTGTTTTTACATATGACCTTGAATATTAAATGCCTTATATATTCTTATTTTTGGTCGTTTAACGACGCTGTTACATACTGTAGAATGAAATGGGTAGATTATTAATAGGTAAGGATTTGGAAGAAGGCGACAGCGTACTATTTCAATTCAATACATTGACATTTGCCTCGACAGACAAAGCAAATATGTGTCGTGATAACTTCAGATCTTAATTTTAAGCTGTTTGCTTGTATGGGTCAGTGTATTGACGATAACTGCACTGTTCTAGCATTGAAGGATCATTTGTAATCATTACAGTTTTAGGTATGAGATTTGTTACCAAGGAGGTTTCTACAACCGCAAAGCAATCTAATCTTTTTCAGCCAAAGCTGCAGCCAGAACCAAAGGAACATGGGTTCGCTCCTACACGACAGGTAGCATTGTCCACTGGGCGTGTCAGATGATGTTCCGATGGGCATCATGGAACAGACGAGTATCTATGGGCGAACTCTTCCGAACCACGAACGATATTCATCCAAAAAAATCGATTAACTTACCTCGCCGTTACTCTGTAAGCCTCCAGACACTTTAAGGTTCATCAGATTTTAATAGAAGAGTTCTTTCGTCTGTCAATGGTATTGAAAGTCTACAGTAAGCAGAGATTTTCGGAATTATTATGGCTCGGTTACAATCTATTGGTCGTTATATTATTATAAGCATTAAATTACGAAATTGATTGAATTATGGGAATAAACTTATATTGAAACTTTCATGAGATTGGATTATACACCTGAAGATGGTTCATTTAGAACTGAAACATGTAGTGTAAAAGTTGATGCTCTAATGTAAATCGAACATTTTCGATAGAGAGCATCATTTTAATATATTTTAAATATTTAAATGTTAATTGTAATAATATTTTAATATATTAATATTTAATAATATTTTATTGTGATTAGACTGATAAAATTGAACAAGTATTGAAACTTTGGAAATGTAACAGTAAGTCTGGTACTGGGCCGGTTTGAGTCTCTTGTTCTACCACAGATTTTGGAATAACCTCACGAAACTTAATGCTAAATATACAAAGTCAGCGATTTAACCTATAGAATGATAGATGTGATGATGGATTTCCACGAGGGATTCAGGCTAATTAATAAATTCGTTTAATAAAGGCTTATCTGATGACTGCGGGTATAAGCTTATCCGCTGGTAACTTCATTAAGCGGCGGATAACAAAGCATGTTATACGCGGAGATCAGAAAGTATCAGCCCCCATTAATAACAATTGTTCAGAGATTACTGTGCCAATTTGTCTCCTTGTTTGCGAACGGACTGGTCCCTATCGTGAGATCAGAAGGGACACGCGACTTCTCGGTCGTATTGTTCAGGAAGCAGATCCCTACAGCTGGCTTCAGGACCACCACAATAGGGACTGTTCCAGTTATAGCAGTTGACGCAGAACTGACATTAGTCTATATACAGTGCGCGTTCAAATTGTTTCTCTGCAAACATATTAACTTACGAAATAAAATTGGTTACCCCGTAATAATAATTTCACTGTGACACTGTAATTAATAAAAGTATCTGTATTTTACTTCAAATCTAAAAGTTTGTGACGATAGTGAGTTATTTAAATACAAAGTTTTTTTTTGATGTTATCCATCGTCTAATAAAATAATAAAATTGAACGACGTTTTGGAGATGGGACTCTAGGTTACCTGAAGACGGAGATAGAGTCCCATTCCCGAAACGTCGTTCAATTTTATTATTTTATTAGACGATGGATAACATCAAAAAAAAAACTTTGTATTTTTCTCGATCGCTTAAATGTACCCTGTGCTGAAAACATTACCAAATAAAATATTATAAATAATCGCTGTTTACTCCAAGAACAAATATAATCAAATCTGTTTAATTTCAAAAAGTTTTCAGTGGGTGTAAAATATGTATTTCTCCCTTCAGCATTGACGATGCTTGAGGACAAAGTGATCACGAAAATATCTGGACTTAAGAAGAAATCTGCTTATGGGTTTGTAATGATCAGAGTGTAATATTAGGTCTGTAAAATGTAGGAGACTGTATATATGAGTTGGGTATGCACCTAGCATTTGGAGACAATAAATACACACAGAATTTTGGTGCGGAAAAACCATCGCTTGGGTGACTGAGAAGGAAAAAGTTGATAAAGAACAGCATGAAGATGGATATTAGGGAAGTTCTGATTGTAGGGATGGGATGAAAGTAGTTCTGGGTTATCTTTGGGATTTAATTATTTGGTACAGAACGCAGTAAAATATAGACACCATGAAAATGATTTATTTATAATGTAAACCTATTAAACGTGTTATTATTGTGAGTGGTAAATGGGAGGTGATATTGAGGCGACAGAGTTTTCTTTATTGAATATGTGTTGGTCTGATAACGTAATAACTGAATAATACATATTATTTAGTGACGTACAAGCACATCAGATATTCCTTGGAGTTGAAAACGCGTAATTCTTTGAGTAAATTTGGGTTATTGTTAGTTTTTTGTCGATTATTCAGTGTTAAACCGTTCCTTCTGCCATTTTCTGACACTAAAGCTTACGTAAGCCCACGCTACAACATTCTTGGTTCAGTAATCCTCTTATATCGCAATTTCAGTCATTATCATTGTCTGTTTCGATTTCCTGTTCTGCAGTTTATCAAAATGCTTGAAGCTCAGTCCGTTCTCTGATTGAAACTAACAAACGAGCACCTTTTCGTGTGTCAATGTTGGTCGCCAGCTTTGAACATGGAGACCGCGCTGTTCTCAGTATGTTTCTGCGTCTTTGCAAGTCTGCACAACAACCCAGAAAAACCTCATCGATATCTTCACAGTTGCGAGAACCTCGTACTGACCTTGCCCTTGGTAGCAACCCTTTAAAGCCCTGTGGTAGCTAAATTTACCACGTGCTTCAGCAATAAATAACTCTGCATGTATGATTCTTAATGTAAATAGCGATTAGTTCCCTGAATCAACACAGACTACACAGCGCAACAACCCAGAAGACAGAAATCTTCATTGCCCTGATGACGGAGGCAGTATGACCTCTGAAACGTTGGTTAACATCGACCAGACTACACAGCGCAACAACCCAGAAGACAGAAATCTTCATTGCCCTGATGACGGAGGCAGTATGACCTCTGAAACGTTGGTTAACATCGACCAGACTACACAGCGCAACAACCCAGAAGACAGAAATCTTCATTGCCCTGATGACGGAGGCAGTATGACCTCTGAAACGTTGGTTAACATCGACCAGACTACACAGTGCAACAACCCAGATGACAGAAATCTTCATCGCCCTGATGATGGAGGCAGTATGACCTCTGAAACGTTGGTTAACAGCGACCAGACTACACAGCGCAACAACCCAGAAGACAGAAATCTTCATACTCATCGCCCTGATGACGGAGGCAGTATGACCTCTGAAACGTTGGTTAACATCGACCAGACTACACAGCGCAACAACCCAGAAGACAGAAATCTTCATTGCCCTGATGACGGAGGCAGTATGACCTCTGAAACGTTGGTTAACATCGACCAGACTACACAGCGCAACAACCCAGAAGACAGAAATATTCATTGCCCTGATGACGGAGGCAGTATGACCTCTGAAACGTTGGTTAACATCGACCAGACTACACAGCGCAACAACCCAGAAGACAGAAATCTTCATTGCCCTGATGACGGAGGCAGTATGACCTCTGAAACGTTGGTTAACATCGACCAGACTACACAGTGCAACAACCCAGATGACAGAAATCTTCATCGCCCTGATGATGGAGGCAGTATGACCTCTGAAACGTTGGTTAACAGCGACCAGACTACACAGCGCAACAACCCAGAAGACAGAAATCTTCATACTCATCGCCCTGATGACGGAGGCAGTATGACCTCTGAAACGTTGGTTAACATCTACCAGACTACACAGCGCAACAACCCAGAAGACAGAAATCTTCATACTCATCGCCCTGATGACGGAGGCAGTATGACCTCTGAAACGTTGGTCAACATCGACCAGACTACACAGCGCAACAACCCAGAAGACAGAAATCTTCAGATATAAATCCTTTCATTCAGTTTTTCTGTAGTCCTTTGCTGTTTCGTGGCTTTGGGTTACCTCTTTGTATCTCACTACGTTATGCATTAGGGGAATACTTTTATGGGTATTGAAGTCCTGAATGTATGGAGACAACGAATAAGTTACAAAATGTTTCCAAAGTGGTTTCAGTTCGAGCCCCGACGTTTACAAATATACCAGTGTCAATACAATTTATTGTGACGTAATGTCATTTTCAATTTGCCTTAAATTTTTGTTCCTTGAACGCGACACAGCACGTGAGACGATTAAAAAACAAAATTAGATCTGAAGATATTTTATATTAAATCTCATTTCTCGACAATTAACAGGTTAATAACAGTGGTATAAGGCAAATGTGTTTTTCCACAAAAGAATCGATAGTTATTATTCTAGATCACTGTAGTCGATTCAATTGATCAGGATCCAATTCGATGAATATTATTGACATAATAAATAAATATAACAATAGAGAATAATTGCTTTATTTAAGCATAGTTTGTGTGCGCTCTCTTCATCTTTTGTTTGGTCGACGGGAACACATTCCTGGAGATGTCATAAGAACAACGCAGTTAAACTACTTCAGTTGTAAGTAAAATATACGCTTAAGAACTGCTGGTTCTCGAATTAGCAATGTCGCAAGTTAGAACCTGTCCTCAGCAGCTTCGTATTTATGAAATCCATGGTTCGATTCCTGAACCCGATATTTTCTTATTTAATCTGTATAAGTTCTGATATTCTTTCTTTAAAATGTTTCGTCTGGAATTATGGAGATAGAATGGAAAGATCTGGTTAATATTTGCATAGCCTTTCGTGTTCGTCATTAATAATTCCCTTCCTATAGGCGTGCGAAGTATATGGACATACATATTTTAATATTCATACTATATCGCACAGGCTCTGATTTATCGACTTATATAAAAACGGTTTGTTATTTATATGGAATATTTATAAAGAATGTGAAGTCATAAAACACGACACTCGTAACGTACATTAATACAAGTCTCATGTAGACTGTATGATCCCTTCGCTAAGATCGAGTTGCAACATTCAGTTGCTTCCAAATTGAAGCCTCGGTTATCTATTATTAATATTAATTAATTAATTAAGAAATAACTCTTCATAAGCTGTTAACTACATGTCTGTACAAGAATTTATATTCCTGTCAAAAACTATTAGTTATGTATGTAGGTTTTTATGATAATATCATGGAAGACACTGCTCTATTTTGTGAGATTTGAGGTTCTTGGATGTTGATGTAAGTCGTAAGGCCGTGCGGATTTGTTGGAAGATAACTATAGTCTTTTGGATGGAGGCAATATAATCTAACTGTAAATTTCACACGTCATTGCAACCCACAATATTAACATCGGTATTTCGATTCCCGGCGGTGCCCGAATTTATAACTTGTGTTGGGCAAGGCCGTGGTCTAGGCAACACGGAGTTTTCCTCCGTGGCATCCCAACAATTACTCCATTCACACACAGAAGAAGGCAATGGCAAACCACTTCTGGATCATCTGCCAAGAACGTATATGAACAGGTCCCAGTCCGAGAAAAGGATGGAAGGATCCTGTTCATATGGACCTGTCGTCAGACAGAACACTACATAATAATAAGATGAGGTGGTCTAGCGGTTAGAACGCTGGGCTTGTAATCCTGGGATCTCGGGTTCGATTCCCAGCGGTGCCCGAATTTATAACTTGTGTTGGGCAAGGCCGTGGTCTAGGCAGCACGGAGTTTTCCTCCGTGGCATCCCAACAATTACTCCATTCACACACAGAAGAAGGCAATGGCAAACCACTTCTGGATCATCTGCCAAGAACGTATATGAACAGGTCCCAGTCCGAGAAAAGGATGGAAGGATCCTGTTCATATGGACCTGTCGTCAGACAGAACACTAAATAAAATAAATAGTATTAGACATATATTGTAATTGTTAATAACAGTGCTTAATTCTCTGAAAAATATATCATAATTTAAAAACATATTGTACCGTAATGCCTGTAAAACTTACAGGTTTAGACCTAAGTTGTGTTTAGTAAGTAATGCAACTGGCAAATGAAGTTGAATGAAATATCTACGATAATTTTCACATTCTAGATTACGTATAAATAAATTCGCATGCGATGCAAGTCTGTAGTTGACCTAAAAATTGATTCATGGGTTTAACAAAAACTTGCCCAGATCGTTAAGCCACCAGTTTTCGTAGTCAATATTTTGGCTGTGGGCCTACTGTTTCGTGTTTCGTTGCCGAAACTGGGCGTCCCTCTCGAAAGTCCCATGCTAAGCGGTGTGTGAAGTGAAATGATGTGTACCGGAGGCGTGAATTGGTGTCAACACCTGGGCTGGGCCCCCCCGCGGTGTGCGGGCCCTTCACAATGCACATGATACAGTGACACAGCTCTTTGTTAAGTACAACGGTAGCGATATTCTGTGGCCATGTGGTTAGGCGATAATGCGGCCTAATAACACGTATACAAGTTTTTAGTGCAACGTAGGTTACAGGGTGTCTCAAATGTATCTATACGGCAGACATCTTGGTTATCTGTGATGCTGTGAAATTTTTGTAAGTGATGAATAGACGTTTTGGAAGAACGTATCGCCTTCTTCTTCAGAGTAGAATTTTGGTTAAGCGCCTACAAGACTGCACATTGCTGTAACTCGGAATATTTAAAGAATTTTCGTAGTTGAAATACTAAAAATGTAGAAAAGTAATATTTTATTCAGTAAGTTTTATATACGCAGGTCTGTTAATTATTCACAAAAATGAAATTGAAACAAATTCCAATTTGGTTTACACACTTTTCAGCCTGGGGTCCCGGGTTCAATTCCCGGTGGTGCTCAAATTTATAACTTGTGTTGGGCAAGGCCGTGATCTAGGCATCACGGAGTTTTCCTCCGGGGGCTTCCCCGGTTTCTCCGTGGCATCCCAACAATTACTCCACTCACACACAGAAGAAGGCAATGGCAAACCACTTCTGGATCATCTGCCAAGAACATATATGAACAGGTCCCAGTCCGAGAGAAGGATGGAAGGATCCTGTTCATATGGACCTGTCGTCAGACAGAACACTAAATAATAAAAATAAAAATCATTAAAATATATTGACATTTGTTTTGAATATGTTTTCTTTGTCCTGTGTTGTTCATTGTTTTATCGGAATCTGTTTAGATGAGAGAGAAGTCTGAACCACAGGACCATGCCTTTCGATATATCAGATTATTCAACACATCGAGATTTCTATTGTACTATCATCTTTGCAGAAATATGATCACAAAATAAAACGTTTCTATTATCTTATTTAGACGAAATTCGTTTAACTGAAAGTTTGATAATCAGACTTTATGTAGAACTTTATTTGTGTTTAAGCAGCAATAACATTGTGACTACGCGAACTTCTGAGCTTGTGTTTATTTAAAGAAGCAGATATCGAGATAAGCTTAGTATGACCACTACCCTCTCGCCTGGATCTCAGAAACGTTATTGAAATTCGTAATGAATTTTAACCATTGTTTGCTTCTAAGAAGGAAGGATGCTGTCTTGAGATATATATATATATATATATATATTATTTATTTAGTGTTCTGTCTGACGACAGGTCCATATGAACAGGATCCTTCCATCCTTTTCTCTTCTCGGACTGGGACCTGTTCATATACGTTCTTGGCAGATGATCCAGAAGTGGTTTGCCATTGCCTTCTTCTGTGTGTGAATGGAGTAATTGTTGGGATGCCACGGAGGAAAACTCCGTGTTGCCTAGACCACGGCCTTGCCCAACACAAGTTATAAATTCAGATGGTATGTTAGTGGGCCCGACAGACATCTGTCTCGTAATACATATTTTCTTTGATCGATTAAAATATTGCAAAACTTGACTACCATAAACCGCAAAAGAGAAATATGATAATAATTGCTCCTAAATGACTTTATACATGTGCTCAGGTTCCAGAACACAAAATATTGTCGCCCGATTAGCGGTAAGAGGTGAAAACTAATTTGTATAGAACACAGATATATTTTCAAAAAGTCCCCAGTGTACCTTAACTGTACTTGTTCATACAGCAACTCCACAGTCTAATTGCCAATCTCTGTAGGCTGTAAACAATCTTCCACTGGGACCAATTATAGTAACAAACATTTCTACGTAAATAGAAGTTTAAAAATAGCCTCGAGGTTACCTATAATATCAGAAATATTTCAGCCTGAGGTTAATTTCCTTATAATAATTGTACGGAATATAAATAGTAAACAGTTACATCCTGTTTTGTCCTCAGCACGAAGTTTGTAAAATGAGCGCGTAATGAGGAGATCGTTTCTGAACTCCATAGAGTCGCTCGGCTACCCAAGAATTAAATAATTTTTATGGAACCGTAAAGTTTATCACTGTCTTGAAAATATGTCCTTATGACAAAACATTTTAGTATTATCTTCCCACTTACGGTTAGATCGTCAAAGTGGTTTTTTGCATCTAATTTTGCGTGATACAAGCCCCGGTTTTCATGTCCGTCCTCACATTTTATCTTAAAAATCCAAGCGGATTTAGAAGAATTTAGATTTCCGTATCAAAGTTTTCGGGTGATTTGGTTTTTATTCTTACCGATGAAGGTCTAATGGAAATTTTAGATTTTTTAAAAACATCCTTATCGTACATTAGCCCTGTTCCTGACGCAAGACGTACAGGTCGTTGTTTCATACGGTTTATATAATGAAAAAGTACGTCACTGTACAATGCTAAATTTTTCGCTTTTCCATTTTACACTAACAGCTGATATCACTTATTTGTGACTAAGATTATAGCACAACGTGAGGGTAGAATCAAACAAGAATTTTTAATTTAAAAAAAAAATATAACCGTTCTCAAGAAGTTTCAGATTTCTTCCATCAGATAGATACGTTTAATAAAGGGTATTTCTGTCTAATCTTGGTTGGCTTTCTCACGTATAAGTTACTGTTGTTCTGGGCTACAAACGCTTAGTTTTTGTTTCAGAGAGGTGTGCACCGGGTATTAGTTGGGGAGCCTGAGGGGAAGAGACCTAGACGTAGATGGGAGGATAATCTCAGGCGGGATCTATGGGAGATAGGAGTTGAAGGAGACTGGATTTTGTTGGTCCAGGACAGGGTCCGGTGGAGGGCTTTGGTTAATTTGGTGATGAACCTTTGGGTTCCGTAAGCCATTTAGTTGGTTGGGTCCACTATTTGGGAAGCCTGAGGGGAAGAGACCTCTGGGGAGACCTAGACGTAGATGGGAGGATAATGTCAGGCGGGATCTATGGGAGATAGGAGTTGAAAGAAACTGGATTTTGTTGGCCCAGGACAGGGTCCGGTGGAGGGCTTTGGTTAATTCGGTGATGAACCTTCGGGTTCCGTAAGCCATCTAGTTAGTTAGTTAGTTAGTACAACATTAATAAAACGAAGTCTATGTACGAAAATAGATTACGTGGTGTATTCCACTGAAACACACTCTCTCTTAACTGCTTTGTGAACACATGCATCTATACATATATGTAGTCCAACACAGACCGACTTATGTGTAACGAATTACTAGACACCCTGTTTGCTCCTCTGGTCGGTAAGAGGGACACAATATCATTACAATAGACAAAATCTGAGAAATTGGAAGCTGATGATGGAGTAGCATCCAAGGAGACTGTTAGAAAGAGGCTTAAAGTGTATAGACTACATTAAAAGGAAACTTTGTGTCGTGAAAACACGGGTAGTTTGAGAGCGTGAGGCACAAAGGGCCGTGTGGCCTGAATATGTCGCCGACACAGAGCAAACAACAAGACGGACGGACAGACAGACGTACCTGGAATGGGTCTGAGGTGTTCACACCATAAACAGCATAAGCAGCCATGACCTAGGGCAACCGCTCAAATTATCACGCCATTAGAAAGGAATCTGAGATGCTGATGTGCAATAAGTCTGTCATCGAACCGGGGTTATTTTCATTTCGTACAAATGAAACATTATTCTCAAAGTACTGTAACATCCGCTGCCTTTCAGTTTGCCACAATTCTAACATCAGTAATAATATAACACGCATGGATCAAATTATACTTAAATAATTAAATTAACTAACGAAACAACCAACAAACCAACAGTCTCATAACAGAATTCTAAGGTTAAACAGCTCGCCTTTGGATTTACGAGCCAGATGTATCAACCTTCCTCACGTCTTCGAAATACTCACGTCATCTCCTTCATGGTTGTTAATGTCACCTTTCTAAGAAATTTCCTCACCAAAATTACGTGTTCCTGGAACGGTTGGAGGGATGGCAAAGAATTTGGTCCTCCTGTATCGATCTACTTAGTCGAAAAATGAGAATTCAATGATTGTCGCACACCGTCTTGCTGTTATCGTATATGAAACTGTGAAAAAAGGGTATACTTCTTAAGCATGTCTAGATGTTCGTTACTGCTTGTTGTTATCTTTGTGCAAAGACGCATCTAGGTCTATAAATATGGGAATTCTGGTAGTCAACCACCTATAAGACTACATGGCACCATAACCTCAAATTCCATATTTTTCCTTAAGTTCTTTGAACCCATTCGAAGTGAATTTCTCACAGATTTCATCCGTCTTTAACTTCTCAGTATACTACTAATATAACAGGCGATGTCCGTCATGATTCACTGGACAATTGCACTTTCCGTGCGACGCGGAAAAAAATTGAATTTAAGTATATATTAAATCTTGTCCGTCTAATCACAATAATTCTTATTAATATTAAAATATTAGAATAATTAACATTTAAAATATTTAAAATATTAAATGATGTTCTTTATCGAAATATTCGATTTACATTAGACCATCATTTTTCATGTTTCACGACATGTTTCAGTTCCTAAAAGAACCATCCTCAGGTGTATATAATTATATAAAACTTCAAAACGATAAATAATTCAAATACAATTTTCATACATTATGCCAGCGTACATTTTTATCAGATTTTTACCAGATATTAAACGATGTTCTTTTTCAGATCGTTTTGAAGTTTTATATAATTGCCAAATTTCGTATAACGATAGTGCACATAACATAAAGTTATGAGTTTCTCTGTATATGCTGACAATCCTCGAACCTGCCACTATTTAAGTTTAAGAAAGAATTTATGATTGTAGATCACACAGCACACCGACGCGCACAGTAATTACTTTGGACCTATCGTCAATAAATATCCTTATTGGGCTATTGTTCATAAAATATAAAAAAATAATCAGTACGCCCTGAGTATCGAAGAGATCGATTGATAAATAAGTTCATACTTTTCGAGTTATTTATTATAAAATTTATAGTCGTGTAAACTATATTTTCTTATCTTGTGTACAAAAGCAGATGTTGAATTAAGAGTCTTCTAGTCTCTTTGAAATTAATGTTGTGATAACACTGAATTAGGTCTGGTTGATAAATTTATAACATATATTAGTCACTTTTGGCAAGTTAATCAATTTGCTTACCACTTGAAAGAAATGCTTCAGAGCCTAGCAATCAATGATTAACTCTTAGATAACAAAAACGCGTGTTAAACAAACCAGTCAATACTAATCATAGTAAGAACCGGTTAGTTGATAATCTTATACAAATAAGATAGTCAAAAATCATTTTATACAAAGTCAACAAGTGTATAACCGTACGATTAGGACAGTGGCTCTAGATTTGCTGTCGTTCGCGTGTTATCGAACGGATATATGGAATCACACATTAATAGACTACACGTTGTGACCACTGAAAGGCGTATCCTACCTCAAGTTGTGAACGGAGTAGGGTAGACACAAACGCATTGAATAAGCGATCACGGACAGACAACAGCGGTTGGTCCTAAGGTTTGAGGGTTATACGCGTTGCTAACAACTCACCGTTAAAAACTAACATGCTATGAAACGTTCTAAGACAGGGGTTGGCAACGATTTGGTACTGACGGGCCGAATTCGACTTCATAACGTGGAATACAGTTGTTACTTCAAATACGACAGAAGAAATTTCAAAGCTTTCTTGACGCCAAAAATATAAATATATACACATATGCACATTATTACTTCGGATAGCGCGGAGACTTAAAATACTCTATCCTTTATCAAAATCCACAATACAATACAAATTTTCAAAGCAGCTGATATCGTCGATTTTCGCTGTTGGACTGTGGACATCATTAGCACGGGGTGCAGGCTTAAAAATAAAAGTGCCGTTTGGCCTGGCACGTAGTTTCGGATTGAAACAAATGAGCATGAATTATAATACAAGACCTTACTCTTTTAAGTTCAGAATTAAATTATAAATAATCCACGAATAAACGGACATGAAAATTGTGTTAGTGGATTTTAATATAAGATAAATATTCTTATATGCTGGCTGACATTTCTAATATAAGCTCTATATTTTTTAAGAATCTAGAGGGGCATAACTTCTATAAATTTTAAGGGGGAGGGGGCTCATAACCACCTTTGCCCTTAGGCGTAGCTGTCTTTAAGATAGTTCAAAACCACAGTCCAGGCACACAGAGAAGAACAGCTCTGTTTACAAGGAAAAATAAGTGTGTGGTGGAAAATAAAGACGATATCTGATTTGTCAAAAGCTGAAATTAAAATAACTTTAAACACGTGGTCTATTAGGCAATTTTTCCAACCTCACTGACTGTGACAATATTATTTATTTTCGTATCTCCACGTCGAGAAACCTGTCGAGAAGACATCGCTTACGTCTGTCGATTTTTAAGTGACGAAAATTTTCTTGAAAAAAAAAATGATAAGCTTTGACATTAGCTTCATTTATAGTTTTCTGTTCTGGACCTACTGAAACTACAGTCGATAATTTTCGGCGTAGAACTTCCTGGTCAAAACATTACCGTCTGCCATGGAACTGGATGCAAGGCAGTCCTTATCTGATACACAAAGATGCATTTTAATATTATATTCTCATGAGCAAATATGTCTCCCAAATTTCCCCGTCAAATTTCGACGTGCATTTGTTATTTCCTCCATGTGTGCCCTTGTCTTAAGGACCCAGTTGATAGTAAATGGTGACTTCGTACGGTTACTATGGAGATCCTCGTTATGTACTTTTCTCCTGCAGTCACTGAGAAGATACAGCTTCTAAGTGAGTCCAAATAAATAAGAATTAGTTTCGCAGCTTCCCTTAGAGGAGCAGGCAGTGAAGTTGCTGCCTGCTGTATCTCTACCAGAGAGCCTGCAGCCATGCAAGTCTCGCTTTGAAGTGGTGGTCGGTTGAATGTTTATCTTGTTGCCAATATGCCGTCTTGATATTGGAGTCCCCAGGCTGTATGTTCAAATATAACTGGGGTCGCATCATTTCTTCAAACCCCTGTGCTCACAGAACCAAATATCGCAAAACTCTCTGTTCATTGCATAAACCACATATCTATTGTTACATGAACAGAAACAAGATGTCTCTAGAAAACAAGTTCTCTGAACTTTGTCGTCATTGTACTCCCAGATATGGTAACTAATGTTACCGACCACTGTTCAAGTTGAGGAAATGTATTTTATGTCTCTCAGAACGCTCTGAGTTTTGTCACGAGAAGTTCCGGCCACGTGGTTCACATTTGTTCGTGTTTTGAATCGAATCTTATGATTGTCGATTACGAAGCTTTCTTCAGACGCACCATGAAAATGTTCGAACAGAAACTTAAATTAGAAGATGCTCGTTCCCTTCCACACTCTTTCTGATTCAACATTCACACATTTATCCTATCAGTCGAAGTTACTCAAGGTCTGTAATTGAAAAATAATCTTTAAATAATTCAAGGACTGATGAATTTAAACTATGTCTCTGTAATTAGTCTATGTGTATGCCAATGAAGAGGTTGGCCTAATCAGCTTCTTCCCCCATCCATTATTCTACCCATAGAGTGTTTGAGATGCAAGCATTTCTCCAGGAGATAAAAGAAATTAGGATGTAAGCGCATTGAAGAAGATTGTTTGCTTTAACATCGATATCTGCCGAATCGATTCTCATCATCATGTAATGGGCCTAAAACTGAGGATGGAAAATCTTGCCTACACGACGATTTCTGGCATTTAACCCCCAGTTATCATAAACTGTTTTTATAGGCCTTATAGATTAGGGGTCTTTACAGCAGTGAAAATTTTCAGGGAGCACTGCAACATGTGAAAAATATCTGCCTCCATCTTGAACCTTGAAGAGGAAGTCAGTATTATCCTCCGAAACTTTGGTATCTCTGCCTGTAAGTCCACACGGTGTTGCAACCCGTAAGGCCTACATCGATATTGTTTTGATATAGGTCTAATGTTTTAAACTTTCCCTTTCTTTAAACGGGCTAACATGACACCGTCCATATTTCAATGGGATAACATAAAAAGCTTTCTAATTCACCATTCTTAATCGCCATCCGACTTATTCGACGGTGATCTAGAACGCTGGCCTTGTAATCCCGGGGTCTCGGGTTCGATTCCCGGCGGTGCCCGAATTTATAACTTGTGTTGGGCAAGGCCGTGGTCTAGGCAACACGGAGTTTTCCTCCGTGGCATCCCAACAATTACTCCATTCACACACAGAAGAAGGCAATGGCAAACCACTTCTGGATCATCTGCCAAGAACGTATATGAACAGGTCCCAGTCCGAGAAAAGGATGGAAGGATCCTGTTCATATGGACCTGTCGTCAGACAGAACACTAAATAATAATAAGATGAGGTGGTCTAGCGGTTAGAACGCTGGCCTTGTAATCCTGGGGTCTCGGGTTCGATTCCCGAATTTATAACTTGTGTTGGGCAAGGCCGTGGTCTAGGCAACACGGAGTTTTTCTCCGTGGCATCCCAACAATTACTCCATTCACACACAGAAGAAGGCAATGGCAAACCACTTCTGCATCATCTGCCAAGAACGTATATGAACAGGTCCCAGTCCGAGAAAAGGATGGAAGGATCCTGTTCATATGGACCTGTCGTCAGACAGAACACTAAATAATAATAAGATGAGGTGGTCTAGCGGTTAGAACGCTGGCCTTGTAATCCTGGGGTCTCGGGTTCGATTCCCGAATTTATAACTTGTGTTGGGCAAGGCCGTGGTCTAGGCAACACGGAGTTTTCCTCCGTGGCATCCCAACAATTACTCCATTCACACACAGAAGAAGGCAATGGCAAACCACTTCTGGATCATCTGCCAAGAACGTATATGAACAGGTCCCAGTCCGAGAAGAGAAAAGGATGGAAGGATCCTGTTCATATGGACCTGTCGTCAGACAGAACACTAAATAATAAAAAAAATAAAAATAAGTAACGTATGCAGTTGAAATAGTGTCAGTGAAAGCCTAGCTATTAGTCATTGAAGGGATATCCACGAGTAGATGATAATTTTCGTGTGTTCTTGTATTTCTTTCGATATCGGATTCAATAGATTTGTTACAGAATTGTACACTGATGCCGTATTTATTGTGAGAACTGTACTTGTACCTATTACTCTGATGCGGGGTGGAATAAAAATCACATTTAACAGGATTGCCGATTTCGCTGTGTTTTCTCCCCACACGCCCCTGGCAGGAATCACACATAGCAGCACGACAAAGCCCCCCCAAAATTGTTAGCATAAATTAATTTGCCAGTCTTTTGTCGACCGTTTTCAATAGCATAGGGGGGAGGGGGGATAATAGGCAAACCCATATGTATATTCATACTCTCTTCGCAATTCACAAAAAAAAAAAAAAAAAAAAACTCTGTGATGTCTGTGCTGGGTTGTGTCAGAGACGTGGACGGCAACCCGCTCTACCGGACCATCGTTTTGATAAATATAGCTCACATCGCTTAGAGTGCTTCAGGCTAGAACCTAGATTGTGTTATATTCCCTTTGCGGGCATTGAAGCAGCACGATGTTAAAACTGTCGAAAGTGAAAATAATGTGCACTAGATAGTAGTGCCTTGGTCTTTATGTTAATCACGAAATGTGAAAGAGTCCTCAATTTGTAGCTTAGTGTGGGCCCGTTATATTTCTGCGAGTTAATGATGTGTAGGGACTTTATTTTGTTTAAAGGTGAAAGGCAAAGAGTCTCCCTCTTTTAGCACGACTCCGTCATAAAAAAATGGCGAAGTTGACAGTGGATGTAGGAGAGTAATCAGCTTAACGCTCCGGCCCTTTTACTCCAGGACAAAGAGACCTCGACACACATCGAATGGGAGACTGGGTGTGTCCGAAAACAGCGGCGAAGGACGGAAGAATTTTTGTATCTACCTGGAATCGAACCCAGTACGTTTGTCTCATATCGAGTCGCTCTGTTGACTGAGTTATGCGTGTTCTTGAGAAATTTGTAGTAGATGTAATGTTTAAATGTTCATTACCGTGTGTCATGATTTTACACTACTGTCAAGTAATTTCTAATGTTAAGTTTTTACTTTTGCGTTATATAATATATCTGTGTGACTGTCTTTTAGACAAAAACTCCTTTGCGATTTGTGACTTAGTAATAATAACTCAAGTGACAATATATTAACATTCCAACTTCTATAAATTTTAAAGCTTCATTTAATATATTAATTTTAATATTCATTAATAAATTTGTACAATGGAGTAGTCAGTAATCTTAAGAGTTAGTCAAAATAGTTGCTAAAATTATTAGTGAATCACACAGGGACATCGCTGAATTTGGATTTTCATCAAATTTAAATATTAACATTATGTAACATTCTTCAAACGTGGTGACTATTAATACTTACTTTTATTGTAATACTAAACTCATACTTGCATGTAAACAGAACTCCAGACAGGCAGTTCAAATGTTCGTGTCTCTTCCGAAAATAAAACTGTGGGCGCCATATTGCATTATGCAAAAAAATTTATACTTCTATTGATCGCCGTTAACTCGCCCGTGTGAATGGACGGGATATTTGTGTGGCCCTGTATAAACACATATATTGATTGAGCATGAACGGAGAATTATTATTAAAACATAAATAATTCATTGTCATTATAAATTGAACAAAATGTAAGTTGGGTTATTTTTATATAAACATTAAAATTTTAAATAATCTACAGTGAAATCTATTTTTATTTATTCTGTTTAAGTTTAATTGTATTATATATATATATATATATATATATATATATATAATCTGGACTGGTAATTTATTAAAGAAATACTAAAATATTTTTAAAAATAATTAGTATTTTCCTTATTTGTTAACCAAACTAAAAGAAAAATGTTTTCGTTCCATTTTCAAAATATTTGATGACTAATTTGACATAGATGAGTAATATTAAACGTGATAAATAGGGTTATGAATCCTATTGTGTGTGAGTTTTTATGTAGACTTTCAAGAGGACAATAGCTTTTGGTATACAAACAAATTACTCGCCGCAATTGAATTACCTAATTTGCATAACAGTCCGGTTCGGAGTGCTTGGGGTGTCACAAAGAAAGGTCTCAGCGCTAGGGAGGGGTCGATCTGAAATACAAAGCTTTGTACTAGCAACTCGCAGCATCACGGAGCACTTCACACTCGAAAAATCAACGAGGAAAAGCTGTTCTTAATATCGTCTGTCGACTTTATATAACTTTGACCGCCGTGATGTCTGTATATCTGGTTGAAAATAACTTTCTCCTTCATGTGGCCAACAACAACAGAAGCAGCTTCAGACATTTCGAAAACTATTTCTTAATTTACGTAATACAAGTCATTAAGTGTTGTATTGTGTTAGGAGAATGATTTTATTATATTTGCAATCTTAATTAAGATAATTTCATTGTCATCGAAGACAAATAATTTACAACATATTTATTTTAATTATTATAAACATCAAAAGAACTTCACTCAAATTAATATTAAAAGAAAGAAGTTCTGTTAACGTTTGTTTCCCGCTGTTCTTCAGATGCTGCAATCTACAGGGTGATGCGATCAAAAATTCAAATTAACGACGATGCCTAGGGGTATACAATTCACTGAAGTATTTCTGTGTCAAATTTTTTTTCTATTAGACTCTGCGTTTAACTTAACATTATGAGGTATAAACTGAAATTTATCTCTGTCTCAATGGTTGTAAATTTTAATACTTAAAAATTGTTTCATAAAATATGTAGATGTATATCATAGTAACCTCCTGCCTTTCTGCCACACATTATATCATTTGCCACGTTAAATGACGCGGACAATAGCGGATTTTCAAAATTATAAACAAATTTTGAGGATGTATTTGTAATTTAAGTATTAGAATAAATCCACTAAATAATGAAATTAGATTAGATTTCAAGGAATTATTACTCGTTGAGATAAAACATCTAGAAACACGGCAGAAATTTAAAAATATGGAAAAAATTGGTTTTCAACAATAAAAATGTTATTGAATTTGGCTGTCTTCTGGGTTGTTGCGGCGTGTAGTCTAGTAGAAGTTCAGGCCCTGATGATGGAGGCAGCAAGGTCCTCTGAAACATCGCTAAATTTTGGGGCTGGGAATGCGGCTAACAACACTCCATCATAAAGAACCAACACATTACAAAATGTTATATAGGACTTTGGACTTGGATGGATCCTTTGATAATGTCTAGGCAACGGGAAATTGACTTGAAATTGGGATTTTAAAGTATTGTCGGGTTTTTTGAGAACGGTATAAGGAGAAGTGGTGAAATTTTGACTCAGTGGGAGTACTGGAGGTCAGATGGGACAAATGCGTTGGTTAAACCGCAGATTATTAAGTGTTCTATAGAAATGGAATTTGCTGATCACCACTTAGGGACAGGCATTTAAATAAACAAAATAACAAACAACACCAAGGATTTAAAACAGTGGAAGGAATCGATTGTTTTGCGTATTCATAAGATGGGTAATTTTTGTCAAGTGATGTCACTTTTACCAACTGTTTGAAAAATTCCATCTAATATTTTTCCGTAATGGCTAACCTCAGATGTAGATTAAATTACTTGGTATCGTCAGTGGGTGTATGTTAACGTAGTCGATCAGCTATTTAGCAGGTATTATACATTCGTCACATAATGGAGAAACAGTTTGAAAATAGTGGGACAGTGTACAAGGTATCTGTATGCAGGTTTAAAGTATGAAATTATGGAGGGGGCTTATGTAATACACATTTGAAATTCGGCATACCCATAAAACCTGTTGGGCTAAGTATGAAATGTCTTTAAATGAAACCCATATTAATATTTATACAAGTATCAATTTGTGTGACGTATTTCTCATTCAGAATGATTTTAATCAGGAGCTGCTTTACCGTCGTTGCTTTTTAACTCTCCTTACCATTTCATTGTCCTAATTATAGAAACAGTAAGCCCGTATAAAACTGTGGTCAATTTCAAGCAGACTACATAGCGCAATTCCCCATAATTTTATTCATACCTATGTTATAATAATAATATTTCGAGAAATTAAGTTTTATGGTTTCGGAGCTACGTGGGATATTTAATGGATGTGAACCGAGGACCCAGTGTTTCTGGAGTTCGCGTTACAAATGTGATACTTCTCCCTCAAAAGGTAGAGGTTGATTTTTATCAGGATAACGAAGGACTTCAATTTCCTGAACGTTCAAACGTCCTTTGTAAACTCGCTGTTCCTTCAGATACGCCACGTTTGAGACCCACAACTAAAAAACTGTGTTGCACGCCTTTCCCTTCATGGAATGAACACGCATACATTAATTTATTTCGTTTTTGAAGCTAATCCTTTACCTTCACAATTTTTTTATTCAATGCGTTTAAAATTTTTATGGCTTTAAGTTGAATCTTCGTACGAGAATACCTCAGAAGAGCCTTGGTTAAATTTGTTCTTTTTTGAACGAAATCAGAATTCGTAACACAAATTGAAGTTTCATGTGTCCACTGCTCATTTCAAGTGCTAAATTATAATGGTTTAAGTAATGACGTAATAACAACGTAGGTAATATTTACAGGACGCAGTTATGACGACATTTATGAATTTATGAAGAGAATAATGTGATATTACGTCTGTAAGTAAGTGATAAGTTATTTAGCAATCAAGTGACTTACTTTATACGTCACGTTATTCTGTCGTTTAATGTTGGTGTACAAAGTGGCTTCTTACTTAGATAGAAGAATTACAAGTATTTGAAAAGAGGCTTCTCGAGTAACTATTCATACCTTATTTATTTATTTATTTATTTAGTGTTCTGTCTGACGACAGGTCCATATGAACAGGATCCTTCGATCCTTTTCTCGGACTGGGACCTGTTCATATACGTTCTTGGCAGATGATCCAGAAGTGGTTTGCCATTGCCTTCTTCTGTGTGTGAATGGAGTAATTGTTGGGATGCCACGGAGGAAAACTCCGTGTTGCCTAGACCACGGCCTTGCCCAACACAAGTTATAAATTCGGGCACCGCCGGGAATCGAACCCAAGCCAGCGTTCTAACCGCTAGACCACCGCTAGACTACCTAAGACAAATTAAGGGGTAAATTCATATTACATAACGCGAAATCTCCAAATTTATAGAGACCACCTAGAACTGTCAGGATATCAATGCAACTGAGATGGGCTGGGAATGTTGTTAGATAAATTTATAGCACTATTTTGTTGGTACGGAAACGTCTTGAGGCTTGTCCACTTGCTAGATCGAGAATGTGATGGGGGTAACCAAGTTTTGAGGCTGGAAGGTGGCGAGAACTGCCTCAGGATCTTATCGAATGAAGGATGGGATAGATCCTTCCACCGTGTCAGATAATACTAAATGCAGCACACAAGATACTGTCCACAGATCACGAGAAAAGCCCTGCTGATGTAAGTCGTTTCTGGTGCGGTGCGGGGGGGACTAGATGGCTGCTATTGGTGGGAAGTGTGATACGTCAGAGTTTAAGGCTACTACACACAGACTGAAAACATGAAGCAGTTAAGAGTAGCGTGTAGTGAGCGCACATCTAATGTGTTCTGTGAGTGTTGTGATAATATTCTAGATTAAATCGCTGTGCCACTGTGAGGTAATCTTAAAGCTGTACCCATTAGAACACTTGAAAGATTGTTGTCTGTCGTTCGTTCAGTGGTTGTGGAACGAATGCTTGTAGGATGGATCGTCACTCAACGCGAAATCTTGCGCATGCGCGTATATCGCATTCCTTGCAGGGCTTTTCTCGTGGTCTGTGGACTGTACATTTTACACAACATTCCGAGTGAAAGCAGAAAATATAATTTAGTGACAGCGACGACAAGAAGGGAATTAAGTGATAAGTGTGTGTGTGTTGTTTGTGGGAAGGCATACAGAATCCTGTTGAGGGTCATCGGACAGAATGGCATCTCAGCTCTAGCTGCCAAGCCATTATCGACTGTCTAAACACAGCCTTGGTGCATTTTTATCGTGGGAACGAACTCCCTAGTTCACATGTTATTTGCCGGAAGGTGTATTAATAGCTTCGTGCCGCACGTAAATACAAATAGATTAAACATTTCACTTTGTGTCTCAAGTGACCATAACTATCCTAATTAATTTACTGGGAAATGTAACCGATGCTTCAAGGTCATTTGCTTGACTGATTAGTTGAGACCCAATGTGACCTAATTACACTTCAAGCTGAGCTATATGAACTGAGCTAAGTTAGATGTGGTTAGGTCACTTCTACTCTGGGCCCAGTCTTTCGTCAAAGACGTCTTTAACCTCACAGATGTGTTAGATATTTCACAGTGGGTGGAGTGCTTTTGCGTAGTGACCTGTAACTCGTATTCAGGCGCTCCCAAATTCGCTACAACATTTGTACGGTTCGTAAATCGAATCGTATATTCGAAATGGCATTTTCTTCAGATTAATCCGTATGACAAGTTTAATGATGATTTTAGTACTAGAAATGACAATTTTTGACTTACTGTTATCTGAGATGATAATGTTGCGTCATATTGCGATGATTATAATTGTTTAATTTTAACCGTCTAATCACAATAAAATATTTTATTAAATATTAAAATATTATTACTACAATTAACATTTAATATTTAAAATATATTAAAATATATTGAAATTATGCTCTTTCTATCGAAATGTTAATAAAATATTTAATAAAATATTTTATTGTGATTAGACGGTTAAAATTAAACAATTACTGTTATCTGTCTTGCTTGTCTTTTGTCTTCTCTTATATTTTTAAGTGTTTCTACAAAATATAATACATGACAATGTCTCGAAAACATGTCCCTAAAAAACCTGACAATGCATCATTTTTTTATTTTTATTTTAAAGGTTAATCAAACTTTTATTTTTGAAATTCAAGGACATTAGTAAATTTGTATATATCAGAGCGACAAACAGTAAACATTTTACAAAACATAGAAAAATCAACAAAGCCTTAATATGGTATTGTTACCTTAAGAAACCAACAAAATCGATAAATTATTGAGATCGATAGGTTATCATTTAAATTACTATCGAATTTGTCTGTCGATCCTCTCGTGCGCTCAAATGGTTTGTGTGTAACACGGAGTGTGGTTGTATGAGTTGTCCCTTACGCTAAGTGTGATGTGCTGAGTTTTCGTCTGCCCTATTAACCCTTTGAAGCCGAAGATCGTCTGAATATTATTTATGAATTCAGTCCGTACCGCGAAGAAAACACTTCACCTCACCATTACGAAAATCAGCTGGTTAACCCTTTGAAGCCGAAGCTCGTCTTCATAATATTTACGAATCCAGACCGTACCGCGAAGAAAACACTTCACTTAACCATTACGAAAATCAGCTGGTTAACCCTTTGAAGCCGAAACTCGTCTTCATAATATTTACGAATCCAGACCGTACCGCGAAGAAAACACTTCACTTAACCATTAGAAGTCGAATCAGGCGGTACCACATAAGATTTAACAAAAAAACATCCCGGTCAAAGCCTTAACCGAGACGACTGAAATGATTAAACTCTGATTAATTCCATCTGATAGTTTCACTTGGAATTCTCTGTGAGCCTATCGCAGTTATGACCCTAATAATGCGATGTAACAAACGAATTTTGACGACTTCACATTCTCTGGAAGGAGAACGACACATACATTGAGTGTTACCTGACATCTACTGGGGAAAGGTACAACTAGCGACACGTAAGGCGTGTCAACTCTTGCCACCTCATCTGAGAGTAGGCAACCATTCCTACACTGCACCATGACGCCGTCTGCCAGCGGTCCGAGACACTAAATACAAACTTGCAATGCGTTGAACAACGCTGCATCGGAGATGACTGAGTAGGGTATTTGCCAATGTTTCGAATTGCTTTCACAAGAGTGGGAAAATGTGATATACGTCTCCCTTGCCTTACACCTTGATTGATAGCTTCATATCTGCAACATAAAGTATCGTTGTATTAATAGATACATCCTTACAGAGGCTGTATATCAGCAGGATGAAATGGTATGTGTAACCGTTAATATTCATGACATTCCATCGCTTAATTTTGGACACTCTGTCAAATGGTTGGACGTAGTCTGCATATAAGATGTTATAATTGTTCAATTTTATCAGTCTAATCACAATAAAATATTATTATTAAATATTAAAATATTACAATTAACATTTAAATATTTAAATTTTATTAAAATATATTAAAATGATGATGATCATCAGATGATGCTCTAATGTAAATCGAACATTTCGATAGAGAGCATCATTTTAATATATTTTAATTTTTTTTAAATATTTAAATGTTAATTGTAATATTTTAATATTTAATAATAATATTTTATTGTGATTAGACTGATAAAATTGAACAAGTATATATTCAACACAATATGACGCAACATTATCATCTCATAAATAAGATGTTAGTTTATAGGTTATGTTAACATCTTTCTGTAATTAATAATTCGTAAATCTGTGCTAACAATTTCACTAATTTATTTTTTAATATAAACTTGTACTGCGTTACATAGACAGACAACAGAACTTTATAGTGATATTCTACATTAGGTAGTAGCTTACCATATTCCGTAATGGACGAAAGTTGTGTAATTAAAATAGAATGTTTTAAACAAAGATTTAAATTTTATTTCAAATCTCAGGCTTTTAGCTTAGATTTTACACGTTTTGTGGCTTTGTATCATTTTAAAAATTTAAATGTTTCACAATTAATTATCACATTCTGTCGCAAATAAATGACGATCCAATTTGGTTAGCATCTAAACGTCAGAATAAATCGATATCGATATTATTATCGCTATGTTATTTGTAAGGAATGTAATTCCGATTGGTAGTGATTGTATGGTTGAAACAAGAGAATCGACGCGAAATCGATAAAATGAGGCAGATCACATGTCTGTCACGCAAAGTAAATTATTTGAAATGGAGGCTACTTGCCTGTGGTCGCGTGCTTGGCTGCATGAAGGAGTAATACAGGGAACAATTATTTAATTAAGCATTCAGTTAATTCTGGTGCGTTGCGTGTAATAGTTCACCCAACAAAACCCCGTACTCAATCTACCCATTTGTCACGTTTCAAGATGTTTATCTCGCTTACACAGAGCACAGCAATGAATCGATTGGCATCAGTGGACTGTAACCAGAAATGACGAAGCAATTTCAACACCGTATCGGACACACAATGCGTTAGCCATGTGCGTACGATATTAGGTGCATGTACCAGACAGAACGAGCCACGGTGGTCTAGCGGTTAGAACGCTGGCCTTGTAATCCTGGGGGTCTCGGGTTCGATTCCCGGCGGTGCCCGAATTTATAACTTGTGTTGGGCAAGGCCGTGGTCTAGGCAACACGGAGTTTTCCTCCGTGGCATCCCAACAATTACTCCATTCACACACAGAAGAAGGCAATGGCAAACCACTTCTGGATCATCTGCCAAGAACGTATATGAACAGGTCCCAGTCCGAGTAAAGGATGGAAGGATCCTGTTCATATGGACCTGTCGTCAGACAGAACACTAAATAAATAAAATAAATACCAGACAGAATAAACGAAATATAACAAATTATTTTCTATATGTTGCTTTCGATTTAGAGAATCTCATATAGTCCACAACGACAAAATACGTATGTGACCTATAACTCAAGTTACCAGTATTTATAAATAATAATAATTATTATTATTCTTTTAAAACTAAGTTTTTAAAAATAAATTAGTCTGTCATCAGAGATTTGGCGTTCTCACCAAGATGAATATGTTGAATTTGATCTTCTGGGTTGTGACGCCCTGCATGTGTGTACCAAAAATTTCGAAGGCACATTTAGTCTCCATCTTCAGGGCAGAAATCGGAGTAAATGTCATCGATTAAGATGGAGACGATACGTTTCTCCGAAACGTTGATGTACAAATACACGGCGTTACAAAACGTGAGATCACAATTAGCATAATCCCTATAATATTTTAAAAATAATCTTATTAAATTTTTAAATGACAATTTGCCATAAATTCCTGATTAGTAGAATTATTTATGCAGTTAATATTCTGAGTTCCCAAATAACGAACAAGCTCCTTACCAAGTCTTTCTTGAGTCTTAATTAGAGTTTCGTCTGAATTTCAATACACTCACCTTGTATACGGTGACCAGGTTCGAAGCCAGCTCATACTAGACTGCTATATATATGACTATTTGTATTGAAACTTAGTAGAAAGCGATATTTTTGCTACAGCTAAACAACCAAACTGATCAAGTCTGATTATTTAATGTAATGTTATAAGTGCGTGTCTTGCTGGAAGTTGTGTTTTATTCAAATAAGCTGGTTTAACTGACTTGGCGTAGTCCAAGAGACACCTGGTGAGATTTCATTCCTCTGAAATATCGGTTCATTTTTACTAAACCGCACGGCACAAAATCCATAACAGCTGAAGAACACTACATCCATCATTAACAAAAGATAGATATGTATTTATTTCAAGGCTGTATAGACGATTAAGCTTTTCTGAATCGCGAATGCAAATACAGAACGACACATCTTAATTTCTACCCCCCCCCCACTAAAAAACTTTGTGAAATATTGACACTGAGCTGTTTCCTTCTGAAATTAATTTTTTGTTAAAGTAGTGAAATCGAGTACGAAACACACGCTTTCTGCAGTCTTCAGTGACATAGGAGTCCGTGGAAGTATTCGGATGTTGTCTTAAGGCCAAGTTGGCCCTATATAAACCATGTGTGTGTGTGTTTGTTTGTTTGTTTGTTTGCCACATTTTAATACCCCGGGGAAATCGTGGAAACATAGTTGTAAATATATATTAAAATTGTCCGTCAATCACAATAAAGTAATATAAGATAATTAATTTTAATATATTTTAATACTATTTTTAAATAAAATCACAATATGACGCACCTACAATATATTATAGTTGTAAATACTAAATTGGGAAAATTTAAATCGTGCAAACTTCTGAGAATGTGACGTCCTAAAATTGTCTATGATAAAATCCGTCTTAAAATGTGTACATTCTGTTACTGTCTGTTTTTATCAAAATGAACCTTAACTGACAGGTTTATTTATAATACAGGGTGTCTACAATGAAACGCCCTAATTTTGGAGATTTTTTTAAAAAATAGGCAAATGGTTTTTTCAGGTCTTAAGGGTCTCCTGTGTACTACAAGAGTTCAAATTCCCGCCTAAATTTTTTAAATTAAACTCGATGTGTTGTTTGACTGATATTTGTCAATAAATAGGCCATATATCTCTATTCTTCACTTCCTGAGAATATGATAAAATTCGGGCTTTTTATTGTAGACACTCTGTTATTATATTATTTAGTGTTCTGTCTGACGACAGGTCCATATGGACAGGATCCTTCCATCCTTTTCTCGGACTGGGACCTGTTCATATACGTTCTTGGCAGATGATCCAGAAGTGGTTTGCCATTGCCTTCTTCTGTGTGTGAATGGAGTAATTGTTGGGATGCCACGGAGGAAAACTCCGTGTTGCCTAGACCACGGCCTTGCCCAACACAAGTTATAAATTCGGGCACCGTCGGGAATCGAACCCGAGACCCCAGGATTACAAGGCCAGCGTTCTAACCGCTATATCACCGTGGCGGTTAGGCACTCTGTATTACAATATATTTATAAAGTAGTCGCGTATCTTAATGTGACAATAACCGAGCCCATAGGCCTATATCTCGGATTAGGTCCATATACGTGAAAACAATTGAAGGCATCCTTTTCCTGTGTGGTTTAACTTCCTCTTCTCTCGCACTAAAAAGTCCCTCATGGTCCCGTTCCTTGTTATCGTGCATCCTACAGGTCGCGTGTTCTCTGCCATTACAACTGTAATGCATTTACATTGTATTCCATTTAAAACGTCACGATTTTAATTAAGCACTCGGCCTCGTGTTCTGTATTACTCAAATCATTACGTACAGTATTATTATTAAGAAGACTTATCTGAACTAAAACTGGGTCATTCTAAACGCTATATGCTCTAGCTTCTGATAGAAAGAGCCGAGCTCGGTTCGCGCCGCCCGGCGACAGGAAAATGTGATAAGTATCGAACTATTCACCGTAATGTATGAACTGTACTCTGTCCACTGTTCTGCATCTAAATTGATATGTACTAGTTCTTTTTTCCATTAAGGCTGCTTCATCACTGCTTTGAGGTGTCTTGTGTTTATTAATTATTTTGTCATTTAATCTCGGTTTATTTAATGATCTTTTTAATTGGTTAGAATGCAATAAGATATTGTAGGTGCGTCATATTGTGATTTTATTTAAATAATCAATAAATGTTGATACAATGTAAAACGAAGAAATTATAAGAAAATTAAAAATTAGTAATTGAATTAAGAGTTTATAACATACACCTGATGACGGCTCTATGAAAGTCGAAACATGTCGAGAATGTTCCATATGTAAATCGAGTACTCGATGCGGAACAAAGGATAATATTTTAACCATCTAATTATCTTATATTACTTTATTGTGATTGACGGACAATTTTAATATATTTTAATACTATTTAAGAATGGAATAGCCAACAACGACATCAAATCATTTAAACGTGATTATATTATTTTAATTTTTCCTTCCCTATTAAGTTTCCTGCTTTTGATTATGGGAGATGCAAATAATTCGTGAACTAATTTATTAAATGAGATTTTACGTTCTGATGGCAGCGAGTGTGAGTCTGGGTTGTTGAGCTAGAAAATACCTCTGAAACGTCGGTAAGCTTCTACCAGACTACACGGCCCAGCAGCCCAGAAGACATCTTCTTATTTATAAAACCCAAAATCTCTATTGCAGTATTTAGAGCAATGGAGACAACACAACATTGCTACAGAACTCACGTCCTTCTGTGCTCGTATATAATATTATGCAATATTTGTTCCTTGTTTACATTTGTTTTATTTAAAGATGCTTTTATGTGCTTAGGTTACGCCTAATCTTCGTTGTTCTTTGATAAATACTTGAATCAAACGCAATTTTATTTGTGTTAAACAATTATTAGCAGGAATCAAAAGATGAACTTTACTTCAATGGACTAAGGATAACTCGAAAAATCTCAGGATATCTCCTCTCCATACTAATATTTATACCTGTGACCTCCCGAATAATAAGTAAGGTTGCTAAGCACTCAACGTTCAACTGGCTATATATTTTATAAAAAAAAATATGTAAAATTTGGTGAAATAATAGAAATAAGTATCGGCTGAACGAGTAAGAAGTTGAACTGGAGAGACATAACATAACGGAGAAGATAGATGAGAACTTGAGAATGCCAAAGTCTAGAATTTACACAAATAAACTGAGCTAAATTGGAATCTTAAGTTGATAATACGGACATTTGTTACGCATATGTACGTGCGTCCGTCCATCGAGCTGCTTAGGGTTGTAAAAAACAGTTTTACAATCAAATTTTGCGACATCAGCACCAAACTATGGCCTTAATTAAGCATTATTATTATTATTATTATTATTATTATTGATGCTGTTAGTAGCGACTGATAGAGTTGCTGTAACGACATGAGAAATTAATTCTGAATTAAAGTCTCATTTGGTGAGTCGTTTCGCCAGAGATACAGATCTTAATTATGTCTTCCGGCCTCCCTGAACCACCACGTGAATAGGTAAGCAACGCACTGAGTATTCATAACGTAAAACAGTCATTGATTATTCTGCAGGAGGTAGGAAGGGTCGGTTCTACGACTAACATTAGTCAAAACAGTAGAAACAGTCTGACGCTGCTTCCAAATGACTAATATTTTTGTAAATATTTTGAATTAATCATGTAGCGTCGAGTGGTAAGTATATGTACCAGCTGTTTTAAAAGTCTGTAAATTTATATTTTGTATATATGAGATTTATATGATTACATTAAGAATTTGATCTTTATTATGAAATATAAGATATTGTAGGTGCGTCATATTGTGATTTTATTTAAAAATAGTATTAAAATATATTAAAAATTGTCCGTCAATCACAATAAAGTAATATAAGATAATAAGATGGTTAAAATATTATCTTTTGTTCCGTATCGAGTACTCGATTTACATATGGAACATTTTCGACATGTTTCGGCTTTCGGGAAATATAAAACTTTAGAATAATAATTCTTTGTGTAATTTGTAATGTAAGATAAGAAAATGGTAGACCACACAAAGAAATAAATAAATTTAGACTTTACCAGTATTCAATCACACGTCTTCATTTGCATGACGTGACGTATTGGTATTGATTTATATTACTTAAAGAAGACATTGACACCACGTGATTTATATAATTGGAAACGTCAGTTTTCAAACACGATGACTGACGTAATGTTTATCAGTTATTTCTTTATGTACTCTTTTCCTCTCCTACGTGTAGAATAGGGGCCTCCTATCAGAGGTTTTTGATCTATTTTTTAGATATTTAATAGAGACCTCTTGGACGAGTGATCAGCCCATAGCAAGGCCTCTAAAAGAGACAAGGGTGAGAATCGGCCACTGAAATTTTGCGTACGAAGCACCACGTTGATGATCGCTGGCCTTGTAATCCTGGGGTCTCGGGTTCGATTCCCGGCGGTGCCCGAATTTATAACTTGTGTTGGGCAAGGCCGTGGTCTAGGCAACACGGAGTTTTCCTCCGTGTCATCCCAACAATTACTCCATTCACACACAGAAGAAGGCAATGGCAAACCACTTCTGGATCATCTGCCAAGAACGTATATGAACAGGTCCCAGTCCGAGAAAAGGATGGAAGGATCCTGTTCATATGGACCTGTCGTCAGACAGAACACTAAATAATAATAAGATGAGGTGGTCTAGCGGTTAGAACGCTGGCCTTGTAATCCTGGGGTCTCGGGTTCGATTCCCGGCGGTGCCCGAATTTATAACTTGTGTTGGGCAAGGCCGTGGTCTAGGCAACACGGAGTTTTCCTCCGTGGCATCCCAACAATTACTCCATTCACACACAGAAGAAGGCAATGGCAAACCACTTCTGGATCATCTGCCAAGAACGTATATGAACAGGTCCCAGTCCGAGAAAAGGATCGAAGGATCCTGTTCATATGGACCTGTCGTCAGACAGAACACACACACAAAAAAAACATGAATATTGGGTAAATGAGAAAGTGAAATTAAGCAGAGGAAATGAAGGAGTCAGATGAATGGATGTAACTTATGCCTATAGAAGTAGACAAGAAAAGAAATTCTGAAATCTGTGAAAGAATTGCTGATAGGTTTGCCACATCGAGTTCAGTAACGCTCCGCATTTAGATCTATTTATTCAGGTCTTTAGTCCTTCAGTGATACTTATGACTGTGATCTATAAAGATAAATTACAAGAATAAATTATTTGCCAAAGTTAGGCTGTAAAATTCGAGAGTCTCAAAGCAAATTCAAGGCAGATGTTATGCAGAAAACTTGAGAAAATTATACACTTATAAATAATAACTGAATACAATAAAGATAATCACTAGTTAAATAATTTTAATTTTTAAATTATAAAGCTACAAAATATTTAGAACATTAAATTAGGACGTCGATAAAAGAATATGCAATTAGGTGAATGCGGAAATAAAGATAAAATAATTAAAATAAATTAATTCCAATGCATGGGTCCCCTCTTTAAAAAATTGTAGTTCGGCAGGCCTCGCATTCAAAGAAGCTGATTCAGATACCTGTTTATTAAAACCTACCTTCGGGAACTTATTTGAGCTAGTCTCAATTCAGTTGAATCCTCTTAAGACACATTTTAATAATTCTCCTTCTGTCACATGTACCTAAGTCACTAATATAACGGAATTTATTATTAAAAGCAGAAATGTTATTAATACGTTTACTATGTCTTAGTGTGAGCAGTGCGCTAAGACATAGTCCTTCAGCCAGGTGCGTCATCGCTGCAAATGACGTATGTAAATTTTTGGACGTATTTAGCGTAAACATTGTCTCCCTTGAGGGCACGTTCTCAATAAGGGAAAAGATCTAGATAGGTGTCTTGGTAGATGATCTAGCTTGGTTATCTGTTTTTTATATTTAACGTTTTACAATTATATTAGTGTTCCCTAGGTGGATTATTTGTTTTTATTTATATTTCTTCATTTTTGCTCTGTGTTAATATTGTTTCTATTTTGTGTTTGCCTGTACTTGGCAGTTATATTTAATACTGTACATATATAAGTTTAGTTAATCTGTTTGTGTAATATTATCCATTATTATTTCACTATTATTGTATGTATTATCAGTGTTTGCCTGTTATTGGTTTCTTGCTGTTGGCAAACACGTAAATAAATTAATTGAATTGAATTGAATTTAAAACAAAAGCAAATTACCTTCAAGACGACTGTGGATTCAGTGGAATGTTAAGTCGCGCAACACGGATCGTTGGCATCGTACTGTAATTAAACCTAACGATATTCCGAAAACAAACAATAATAAAGACCTAATGTTCAAAAATCCACAGGCCTACCAAAGGCTGATTCATTTAACCCAGCTTTATACATCATACTTAACTTATATCCACTTTATTATTATTATCATTCCCTTTTACAAGTCTCAGCTTTCCACGTGATTCTTTTACATGAAATTATCCAACCAAAACTTTGTATGAGTTTCTTGTTTTACGCATCAGTGGTACACTTGTATAGAGAATATTTCCTGAGCAGTCTGCTATTCAAGGACCTGTAGACACTATCCCGTCAAATTTAGGGTCACGACATGAAGTGCTACGTTATGTAATTGTTCGTATCCTTCTTCACATTATATCCTCAGCCGAAGAAAGGTAGAGTCCACTTTAATATTGGAAAAGAAGGGAAAGACAGCGAACGGCACACAAGAGAAAATTGAATTTTGGGATAGGAAAGGCTAGAATCTGTTTTAAATTACCTCGGCCGGTTTGCTTTGTCGCCTCTGCACAGAAGAGTGTCACAATGGGGTGAAGGGTGCGGATTTTACGGTGTTCTGGGTGCATCTCGTCACAAGGAAGGTCTTAAGGACGGCATTGTGCCGCTCTAATCCCCTCCTGTCCCAAACCAAGTGCTGATTATTGTTTCCGACGTCGTGAATTTCGCAGACCTGCGACTGCCTTACAAGTAACTCTGATTAAGACGTAACTAACCAAAGATGGCTGTCTCCGTGTAGTCTTGTAGAAGTTTTCCGACGTTTCAGAGGTCCTTGCTGTCTCCATCATTAGGGCGATGAGTCACAAATAAATGTTTGTCTCTTTCTGTGGAATTAACCACTGCCTTTCATATATTTATTAACACCTAAAAACAGAGTGTTTCAGAAGCATGAATGGTAACTTATTATTTATTTATTTAGTGTTCTGTCTGAGGACAGGTCCATATGAACAGGATCCTTCCATCCTTTTCTCGGACTGGGACCTGTTCATATACGTTCTTGGCAGATGATCCAGAAGTGGTTTGCCATTGCCTTCTTCTGTGTGTGAATGGAGTAATTGTTGGGATGCCACGGAGGAAAACTCCGTGTTGCCTAGACCACGGCCTTGCCCAACACAAGTTATAAATTCGGGCACCGTCGGGAATCGAACCCGAGAAGTCTGGTAAAAGTTTAAAGAATTTTCAGAACTGCTTTGCTGAATAAGGCATCGCCCCTGATGATGGAGGTAGCAAGTACATGTGAAACGTCGGTAAACCTCTACCATACTACACGCCGCTGTTGTGGTTTGTCTTAGAGTAAGCCTCCTGACGGTAACTTGAACAATGTTTAGATTTGATAACATCGAAATCAGACTCCTTCTTTATTTATGCAGGTTTTGTCTGTTTCTGTCCAGGGATCCGCTCTGTGACGTAAGGCACATTTTCCCGTACGCTCTGCATGTAAATAAATAAAAATCTCTAGTTGCCAATACCTAATTCCGAATTTCACAGACAAATACTTTTGTTTCTTACTTACATTACTATATTCAGGCAAATGCACTGATACTTTTCGATGTATATCGTTGAAGCCTAGTTTTTTTTCATTTCTACACAAATATGATTCCTCACTGTACGTGTTTTTGCTGTGAACGCGTTAAGATCTTTATCTACTTTGCATTATGGCTAATTGTTAAGGTTACTGTGTGTTCTGTCGGAGGAGTATTACATCCAAAATTTTCCTATATGTTTGTTATTTCCACAAATGTCCTAAAATAAAAAGGAACCTCATCTACCATACTTCATTGATACATACAGATGATTTATGGTTGATTTATTCTTTGAGTAAGAAAGCTTGGTACCACTTACCAAAAGACCAGAATAGAACCACTACCGAAACGTCTTGTAGGCATATTCGAATACACTGAACGGCAAACAATATAGACACAAGATGGTATAAGATGGTATAGTTGCGTCATATTGTGAAAATATATATTTAATTAATTATTCTTGTCCGTCTAATCACAATTTAAAATTTAAAATTAAAATTAAGATAATTAAAATATCATGTGATGTTCCTATCGAAACATTCGATGTTCTAAATGTAAATCGAATGTTTCGATAGGAACATCACATGTTATTTTAATTATCTTAATTTTAATTTTAAATTTTAAATTGTGATTAGACGGACAAGAATAATTAATTAAAAAATATAGACACAAATAAAAAATAATCATTAATTGTCACTAGCCAAAATAAAACCACGTTTTATCTCTTCACCATCAGATTTCAACGTGAATAAACTCTACAACAGGATAGGTTAGTGAAACGTCTTATATGCAGAAAGTAAGATGCCGACTATAAAACATGTTTCGTAGTTTTCCTCAGTATTCGTGGGAGAATATAGAAACCTTGCTCTCTAATTTATCATGGCTGCCTCCTTTATGATCCCATTCCCAACTCAAGACCCCTGCCTTTGAAACATAGTTGTGAAATAAGCTATTGATCGAAGGTTAGGTTGCTAGTGTCATTTAAGCTTTGTACGAGGCGCGTCCCAAAAGTAAGTTTCCCACTCGTCCCACAGCTAGCAAACCTTATATTGCGCGAAGCGACTGTGCGTACGTGATAGAGCAATGACGTAGCATGGCGCATGCACTAACGGTACTTCCCGCGTTCTCACAGTAGCATCGTCGCAGCTGTTGAAGATGGAGGTTCTTATTCCAGCTCCCGCCGACTGTGAAGTGCGGTCAGTGATAACGCTAGGCCGCACACGGCTCGACGGACAGCAAGTCTCCTGCAGGAGTTCAGCTGGGAGGTGTTTAATCATCCACCCTACAGCCCGGACCTCGCTCCCAGTGATTTCCATCTTTTCCTACACCTCAAGAAATTCCTGTCCGGTCAGCGTCAGCGTTTTGAGAATGACAGAGAGGCGGAGATGGTTGTCACACAGTGGTTCCAATCCCAGGCGGCAGACTTCTACGACACAGGTTTCAAAAGTTGGTCCCACGGTATGACAAATGTATCAATTCCGGTGGCGAATATGTTGAAAAATAGCTGGACACTTGCTGTATCTGTTGCAATAAATATTTCCATGAAATTGTGTTTTGTTTCTGTAAACGGCCCCAGGAAAACTTACTTTTGGGACGCGCCTCGTATCTTGCGAAATGACTACGAACAGGAAAGACGACGTTGCGAGATTTTTTAGAACACCCTGTAGTTATAGCCTTAGGAAAACTCCAAACAGATTTTTATGAAAAAGCAATACTGTATAAATGAGTAAAAACTTCAGAAAAAGCTACGTATGAAATGAAATATACGAAGCTACTAACATTACCAACTGAAACACAATTGCTCATCAAACGCAACGTAAACGCCAAACAAACCATAATTTCAATTTTTATTCCCTTTTATATTTTTACGCAACATTTCCTAAGGGCCGAAGTAGTACCTATGTTTGAAAATTACCGATTTATAGAATGCCCTCCCGCTACAAAAGAAGAGGCACTTATCACTGTAATAGAACGTAAACAGAGTTTTATGGATCAAAGGATGCTTGTCGCTTCATTATTCAAAATGCAGGTTCAAAATGCCCCCTCCTTAATATGCCCACGAAACTCAAAGCGATGCCATGTAATGGGAGAGAAAGTGAACGAGCTTGTTTCCAATAGAGCCCGCGGCGCGGCGCTATCAGCGTGTACCTGCCGTTATTGAAAGTGGGCGAGCTTCGTCCATGTTGTTTCACTGATTTATACCCGGACAAAGAGAAAAGGAATACACTTCATTCTACCACAACAAAAACCTAACTACAGCGATGAATGGTTCGTTCTCAAGAAAGCAATTCGACAATGCTGTAAAACAGAAACAAGTAATGCTCTGTGTACAAAGTAGAAGTCGAATTGAAGGAGTCCTCCGTGCAGTTTTTGAGGTTATAATATTTCCCGCTCATTTGGCAGAGAATATAAAAGATAGAAATTATAAATATCGACAACATATTTTAGTAACAAAATAGAAACAAAGTTACACGTGAATGTATTCTATCTAGTTCTGTCGACATAACTAACTAACTAACTAAGTAAACTAACTAGATGGCTTACCGGACCAGAAGGTTCATCACCGAATTAACCAAAGCCCTCCACCGGACACTGTCCTGGGCCAACAAAATCCAGTCTCCTTCAACTCCTATCTCTTATAGATCCCGCCTGAGATTATCCTCTCATCTACGTCTAGGTCTCCCCAGAGGTCTCTTCCCCTCAGGCTTCCCAAATAGTGGACCCAACCAACCAGATGGCTTACCGAACCCAAAGGTTCATCACCGAATTAAACAAAGCCCTCCACCGGACCCTGTCCTGGGCCAACAAAATCCAGTCTCCTTCAACTCCTATCTCGCATAGATCCCGCCTGAGATTATCCTCCCATCTACGTCTAGGTCTCCCCAGCGGTCTCTTCCCCTCAGGCTTCTCAAATAGTGGACCCAACCAACCAGATGGCTTAGGGAACCCGAAGGTTCATCACCGAATTAACCAAAGCCCTCCACCGAACACTGTCCTGGGCCAACAAAATCCAGTCTCCTTCAACTCCTATCTCCCATAGATCCCGCCTGAGATTATCCTCCCATCTACGTCTAGGTCTCCCCAGTGGTCTCTTCCCCTCAGGCTTCCCAAATAGTGGACCCAACCAACTAAATGGCTTACCGAACCCGAAGGTTAATCACCGAATTAACCAAAGCCCTCCACCGGACCCTGTCCTGAGCCAACAAAATCCAGTCTCCTTCAACTCCTATCTCCCATAGATCCCGCCTGACATTATCCTCCCATCTACGTCTAGGTCTCCCCAGCGTTCTCTTCCCCTCAGGCTGAGCGAGGAATTCTGAATCTTCATTTTGTCCAGGAGTTAAGCAAAGACGTATACGCCGGAATGAATCAATAAATTTCTTTAAGTCTGCATGACTGCAGAGGAACACAATTTCCCAAAGTGAGCATTTTGAAAGTATTTGTATCTCACTGGAATACACCATTTCACCCGAATTATTTTGATTATGTGATTAATTAATCGGCATGTGCCCAAATAAACTGGATTTATCTATTGGATCTGTAATATATACTTTATTGTGGGCTGAGATAAATAAGTAGGTTCAAACATGAATACCGATTTCATATAACCAATATAAAATTTTGTCTAAACGTTGAAGAGTGAGTGTAATCTGGTTTAGCATTTTACATGAATAAAAGTACGTATACATGTTTCCATTAACTGTTCAATTGTTAATTGTGAGCAGCTGTTGTATGTTCTAAATATAATAATTATAATTGGCATATTTAAAATTGCCAGTATTACAGCTTAGGTTCAATTTAGTTAAGTACTCGTTTTAAGGTGTTTAATCCTGTACATGTAAGTTGAGACGATTTTAATACAAGATCAATTAATAAATGTTTATGTAACAGATCGTAGAATGAGGCTTAACCCTTTTACGTAACTGAATCAGTATTTTCGCGTGTGATTATTACGTGTAGTTGCAATTTTAGTGACGTGGGGTGACAACGCGGCCGAGATATGAACTATGATTCATGTCCGCTGTTATTGGCTATCAACACGCAATGCCTCAGTTGCATTCAATACCTACTTATCATGGCGCCGACACTCAAAATTAAGATTGTCTGTTGTTTTCAAACTTTATTTAATTCCGCTCTAATCTGATAAGCAACTTCAAGCCCTGTATTTCTCAATACACCAATTTTTAAAAATTTCCTCCTATAATAATGAAAAAATGTTATACTAGGTGAATATCCTGCTTATGATAACAAATAGTTAAAAAAATAAGTAATTTGATTCGTTTTGTTTAAATTGGAGATATTACTGTGGTGACCAAGTGTGATATCGGTGAGATAAGAAATTGTAGGAGGAACTGAATAAAACGTGAGTTTGGTTATGTTGGTAAACATGCAAACTGTCCAGTATCGATTGAAAAAAATCCTTTTAGTTTATCCACTATCCACTTCATATACTGAATGAATTTTCATGAAATTTGGTAGTGATTGTCTATTCTAAAACTTATCGAGTGAATAATTTAATATGCAGGTGGACATAACGGATCACGTACTTAGTTTTACCAAACGCAGTACCAAATGCGAGCCTTTTATTAGGAAATGAGAATTGTCAGGTTTCATATATACACTGCTAAAACCATATTAAATTGTATGTACTACTGGGGTTTCGGGTTCGATTCCCGGCGGTGCCCGAATTTATAACTTGTGTTGGGCAAGGCCGTGGTCTAGGCAACACGGAGTTTTCCTCCGTGGCATCTCAACAATTACTCCATTCACACACAGAAGAAGGCAATGGCAAACCACTTCTGGATCATCTGCCAAGAACGTATATGAACAGGTCCCAGTCCGAGAAAAGGATGGAAGGATCCTGTTCATATGGACCTGTCGTCAGACAGAACACTAAATAAAAATAAGATGAGGTGGTCTAGTTAGAACGCTGGCCTTGTAATCCTGGGATCTCGGGTTCGATTCCCGGCGGTGCCCGAATTTATAACTTGTGTTGGGCAAGGCCGTGGTCTAGGCAACACGGAGTTTTCCTCCGGGGGCTTCCCAACAATTACTCCATTCACACACAGAAGAAGGCAATGGCAAACCACTTCTGGATCATCTGCCAAGAACGTAAATGAACAGGTCCCAGTCCGAG